>NC_067444.1:3286778-3474278 GCF_009764475.1 Pristis pectinata | reverse complement strand
CTTAGCTGGAAGAGGTGCAGAAAACATTCACAGATTTTGCTAAGACTGGAGGGCTTGAGTTATAAGGAGAGACTGTATGGGTCGTAACTGATGTCCCTGGGGCGAAGGAGACTGAGGCGTGACATGACAGAGATTTATATCATCACGAGGAACAAAGAAAATATGGATCGGTCACATTTGTTTTCCAAGAGAGTGGAGACTAAACGCTGGACCACTCGGGGTTAAAGTGAGAGAGAGAATTTTAAATGGGACCTGAGGGGAAGGATTTTCACACGGTGTGTATATGGACCGAGATGCCAGAGGAAGTGTTAGACCCTGGTGCAAGTGCAATGTTTAAAAGACATTCAGACAGGTACAAAATTGGGAAGGTTTGCAGAGATATGGACCAAACGCGGGCAAATAGGAATACTTCAGGAAGGCTCCTTTGTCGGCATAGATGAATTGGACCGAAGGATCTGGTTATGTGCTGTTTTGATCCGAACTGATTCTTTCTAGAAACATGCTTGACGGAGCCTTCAAAGCTCGGTATTTCATCTAGGGAAGCAGTTTCAATGGCCAGGGTCTTTGGTGTCTGTTGATTATTCATAGTAAATATTAATCAGCTGATGTGACACTCTCTGGTAAGCAATATCCTCCAACATTATAGTCTCCTGCATTCTCTGTCATTTGTCCATGATACTTATTTAAATATGTCTAACGTTATTTTGCCACAGGGATCTACATTTAAATCTGCCTGTCAACGGAGTCAATCAAAAGAGAAATCCTACACTCATATTTTGATAAGGATTGAAATGTTTCGAACATTGGTTGTTAGGTCAGGATCTGATTGCTAAAACGGAGAGGATGATTAAACATGGAATAGATGGAAATGCGCACATAAGAAGTAGTCTGAAGTATACATTTAGGAGCCCAATGCTGTGTGAGCTTCTGAATGTATTTTAACACTGGGATAGTGACATTATGTAATTCAAAACAGGCAACTGTGGACATTGAGTATGAACTTCATTTGCATATTGCATTTATATTTACAATGAAATAAGCTACAATAATAGCGGAAAATCGTGGATAGCAAGGAAAGCTAAGTTGATCCATACAATCGAGGGGAAAATGTGAGTGGAGCTCAGCGGGCCGAAAGGCAAACATTATTTTGTACTTGATTAACAATATGCTGAAAAAGTTAAAAGAAGTAGCTGCGGAAAGAACAGAGCTTCAATTTTGACTTTCAAAAACACCTCGACTCTGGAGCGTTTGCAGCCGACTGGGAAAATGCAGAGGACAAACCAAAATCAAGGAAGGAGGGAGATAAAATTCAGAAACACCGAGACAATCAACCTCGCGAATGCCTTCTGGAAAACGAGGTCTCCCATCATTGAAGAAGCAGTCGCGAGACATTGAGAAAATCAAAATGAAATTTAACAACGTCAACATTGTTTTGTTTTTGAAAAATAACGTGCTGGAAAACCTACTGTTAAAATTCCAGCAATGCGTATATCGGAAATGCAGTGGAGTTAGTGGATTTGAATTTGCAAAAGGCATTCGATAAGATGCCAAATAAAACAAAAATACTTCATTTGATGAAAGGTCGTACCAGTCGGGAGATATGACATGTAACTTAGGTTAGAATCATCACGACTGCGTAACTGTAATATTGACAAATGCTACGTTGTACAGAGAGCTGAGCCGGTGACTCAAATATTTACAATCTATACTGACGGCGTTGATGGAAGGGATGGGGTTTACTTCGGTGTGTTTGCTAATGGTGTGTAGATAGACAAGGAAACAAGTCACGATAGTGGACAAAAAGAGATGAACAGTGCGATAGCTATGAAAGCGAGTGGACAAATACGTGGCGGGCAGAGTATAATGTGGAAAATATGAGGGGTTCCAATCCCAGGAGCAAAGGCTAATATTATTGAAATGGATAGAGGCTGCAGGCTATTTCCCTCCAGATTGGTCAGGGTGTCCTCAAAGAGGAAATATTGGTGAATGATATGTATGTATTTCACCATAATAGAGATGCAAATGGAATACTTGTCTTCATTGGGGATGATGTCTAGCTTCAACTATATGGGACTTGGATTAGATCTCTCCTGGAGTAGCCTGTCCAGGTTCCATCATATCACTTAAGGAGACATGCTGTGCATTACTGGCTGTTCAGAATAAGTTCATTGGGTTTAAAGACCTCCCTACCGAGTAATAATTGAACAAATTGTGTCTAGAATCTTTGGAATTTGCAAAAACACGAGCTGATCTCATTGAAACTAGGGGTATTTGGTGGAGGGAGGAGACAATAGAGAGGACAGGAAAATAGATAACGTTTCATGTCGTATGGAACACAGATTGCAATGAGAGATCGTCCATTTAAGAGATGGCTGCGGGTCATTTTTGCAAGAAGACGCGTATCTTCTGGTTCCTGCACCAAGGTTGCTGAGGAGATCAAGCAACTGAATATAGAGAAGGTGTTGGCGGATAGCTGGTTTGGTGGGTTGCAGGTGTAAAGGATAAGGAACATGATCAGGAACGCGGGGTTCCGGCCTCGATCATATTAGCAACAGGGATCTGAGGAGCCCCGAAGTGTGAAACGGCTTCAAATGAGAATTGTGAATCCTGCGTCTTATATTCTTGTGTTCTTAATGCACAGTAAATTCGCAGGTGCTTTAAAGTAGTCTATAAAAATAATTTGCGTACTGCCAGTTGACAGAGAGGAAAATGCAAACTGTTTTATTTCAAAGGAGCTTCATGACACAAGGTGGGCGGTCTACTTCCACTTGCGCGATGCAAATATTACCCACGAAATGAAATGGTCGGTTGTTCATATTGAACTATCGTCGTCGATCTCTTCACCGCGTTCTTGATCCTCCTGGTTTGTAATTAACGGCTGCAAGTTGTGAACCCGGCTTCCTGTGAATTGGGAACATTTCGCAGTTAGTCGGTGAGCTGGAAATGCTATTGATGGGGAGGAGTAGGAGAAAAGAAGTTATAATCTATTCAATATAAAAGCCAAATTTTACTCTGTATCGTTCATTATACTAGATTAATTAAGTCCACGATTCCGTTAGCTTTCCAACCTCCTATAAGTTCCCGAAAGCATGTTTACTGCGGTTGACATTTCACAGGTGTGAAATTACACATCACGCTCCGCGCCAACTGCGCCATGTTGGATTGTCCAGTTCAATAAATCCGACATTCTTCTCTTTTGTCGGCAGATTAACTGGGAACTACGCAGGATAGGAACTATTGGTCGTTACCCGAAAGGGTATTCCAGACAAGGAATTAGTGGCGGAATGGGGCATAGAATTCTGTGAGACGGCATTGGGTCAATGTGACGAGTGACCTCCGGGTATGTCGTACGAATAATGCGAGAAAATGGGAGCTCCTGCATTGGTTATAATGGACTTAAACCCAGATGTACTTTGCTTTTGTGACACGACGCTTTTGCTCAACGATGTGGTATGCATCTCCAGACCACCACCTATGGATAATAGATATAGATGGTACTCCGGTAATATTTATTATATCTCAGGAAAACGATTCCTGAAATAAATCCATTCTTGATAAGAAAATACATCGTTACGATCTATATTCGTTTAAAACGTCAGCGGGCACATTGAACATGGATTGCAACATGTCCCTTTGTTCACAAAAACTTCCTAGTTGCAAAAACAGCCACACTCGATAAAAAAAAAACAGCTTGTTTCACATTTCAAAAAAAGACCCGCACATACAAAAAACTTCTGAAATATAGACGCATCTCAATATAGATGTATCAATGTGGATAATTCAGGCTGAAACGATTTACTTTGGGAAATGGAACAGTGGAAATTGTGCTGTCATTCGGCTCCAGTGAAACGTGTTCTTTCATGACGTCTTCTGTGGGGTTTTCACTTTGTCCCTATTTCGCGTTTTCATCTCTTGCAGATGATCCGAAATTTGAGGGAGACGAGATGCAGTGTGAGGTGAAATGTCAAAGATTTTAAGGGGGTACTGACAGAAGCGATGTGTTTCACGTTGACAAGGAGACTGAGAACTTGCAGTCTAAACTAAAGAGGACAGTCTGAATCGAGGCATAGGATGAGAGGAATATCTAGCTCGGTGTATATAGAACTATTGAAACATAGAAAAATACAGGCCCTTCGACCCACCATGTTGTGCCGACCTTCAACCCACTCCTAAGAATATCTAACCCTTTCCTCCCACATATCCCTCTATCTTAAATTCGTCCATATACTTATCTAACAATCTCTTGAACTTGACCAACGTATCAGCCTCCACCACCACCCCAGGCAGCGCATTCCAGGCACCAACCACTCTCTGGGTGGAAAACCTCCCTCTCACGTCTCACTTGAACTTCCCACCCATTACCTTAAAGCCATGACCTCTTGTATTGAGCATTGGTGCCCTGGGAAAGAGGCTCTGGCTGTCCACTCTATTCTTCTTAATATTTTGTACACCTCTATAATGTCTCCGCTCATCCTCCTTCTCTCCAATGAGTAAAGCCCTAGCTCCTTTAGTCTCTCCTCATAATCCATACTCCCTACTCCAGGAAGTATCCTTGTAAATCTCCTCTGCACCCTTTCCAACACCTCCACATCCCTCCTATAATGAGGCGACCAGAGCTGCTCACAGTACTCTAAGTGTGACCTAACCAGAGTTTTGTAAAGCTGCATCATTACTTCACATCGTTACTCTCGTGTTAGATGCAGCAAGACACGTCCGGGTAGTGAGTAAAGAAACACGGAGGAGGGGTTGGTAGCATTGATTAGAAGCTCAGAGTAGGAAAGCAAGTAAGTTACGGTGAACGTTGAAAAATCATTTCTTCGGCAACAAATGTGTCCGATGTAGCATATTTTACAAAACATGTTTATTGTCGCATTTCGAGAGGCAACACAAACAACACAGGAAAAAGTGTGCATGGAGTTTAAGACCACAAAGGGCACAAGGCCCTTAACCTGTCGGGCAGCATTGACCCCTGTCAACCTGAACGACTTTTAGTCGAAGACAATGTGCCATAGTCATTTCAAAACACTGGATGCCTGACAAGTGTGTCTGGGGAAATCCGTTGTCTAACATAAAGGCATGCCGAGGCAGAACTCATTCGATAGTTACATTGTACCACAAATTTGAAGCGAGCAATGTTCCACTTAACAATAAGATAAATCAATGTGCCCGTCAGTTTGTTCTACCAGAAAAAAACAAGTTTCTGGTTCTCCATTATCTAGGCAAGTAAACTATCTTTTCTTATATTTCTTGCACAATGAACGAAAGAAACTCTTCTCACTTGAACATTTGATCTCTGGTAACTTCTTAATCCTTACCTTTTCTTTCCCAAATATATCCAGATTTCCTGTAGCGATTTACTACGAAGAGTCCGATCACGATAAAAAGTATCACGCCAACAGAAAGACCAATCATCCCTTTCCGGTTCATGGTTCCTGCAAAGTAAAAGGTTGAATAAAATAATGAAATCTTCTTATGAAAATTGGAAGTCACAGTTGTGAGGTTTGCATACGTTAACCTCCAGCTAGAATACTCCCTACTCAGTAACACACACACACACACACACACACACACACACACACACACACAAACACACACACGTACATGGATTGGAAAGCGCAATTTCTCGTTTCGGACTGAGAGGGAATAGGAAGGATTGCAAATGTATAGTCGTACGTTGCAGTACGTGTGGGTGAATGGATGGAAGTATGGGACGTGGAAGTCTGTAGGGTTGGATGGTTTGTGCATGTACAAACGAACAATGTCTGGATGAATGGACATGAAATTATGAGGATGTAATTCCCCATTGTAGGAAGGATGTGGAGGTTATGGAAAAGGTGCAGAAGAGGTTCACCAAGATACTGCCTGGATTCGACCGTATGAGCTACAAAGACAGGCTGGATAATCTTAGGTTGTTATTTTCAGAGCGTCGAGGCTGAGAGGAGACCTGATAGATGTTTTTTTTTAATTAGAGAGGCAACGATAGGGTAGGCATTCAGAATCTGTTCTCCAGGGTTAAAATGTCAAACACCAGCGGACATGTTTTTAAGGTTAGAGCCGGGGGGTGGTTGGATAGTTTAAAGGCGACGTGAGAGACAAGTCTTTTTACGCAGAGAGTGAAAGGTGCCTGGAATGTGTTACCAGGGTAGTACTGGAACTTTGGTTGGGTTTAAGAAGCTTTTAGATGGACACATGAATATGAAAGGAATGGAGGGATATGGATGATAAACAGGAGGAGATATGTAGGACAAATCGGCGTCAAGATCGGCAAAACATCATGGTGCGGTATGCCCTGTCCAGTACTTACTTTTGTATGTTCTATGTGTGGATGGGTACATGAATGGATGGACCGCTGAATGACAGGACGTGTTATGTGGATGCGTGGACTGTACGTATGTAGGTGTGTGCATGGATGGATGGATGAATGGATACATGGATGGGAGAATGTATCTATGACTGCGTCGATCTTCGGATGGATGGAGAGATGGTTGGAAGGATGGATCAATCGATGCCTACATGACTGATATTTCAATGGATGTTTTGAGAGACTGGTGTGTCAGTCGACAAATGTGCAGCTGGACCACTTTTTCATGTTATATGCAAAAACCAAACAGCATTCTCACATTGACTGATAAATGGCAATTACCATCCGAGCTTCAAGAATGTCAATAAACTATAATTTCTGACACGATGGAGTATAGTTGCCCGCACTTCATTGTGAATGACATTGCTATGTAAGAGCCACCAAAACATCAGCATCCTGGTGTTTGCCGTTTACCATTTATTGACACGAAGAGACAACGTAAGTACCGTTGTTACAAGAGAAGCTATGTATCCTGCGGTGAGCCACGCAGTCCCTAGCGCTGCAATGCTTCATTATTAAATTAGATCGTCAATTAAGAACCAAATACATGAGGGACACATCCCTCCCCGCCTCAAGAAGGCAAGATCTATCACAAAATATCCCCAACATCCGGGCCATGTCATCTCCTCGCAGCTACCATCCGGTAAAAGGTACAGAAGCCTGAAGTCTAACACGACCAGGTTCAGGAGAGCTACTTCCTTTCAACCATTCGGCCCTTGAACCAACCTGCGCAGCCCTAGTTACCACCTCAGTGCAGCAACACCATTGCCACTTTGACCACTTTGCACTATAATGAAATTTTATTTGTTCTAATTGTATTCTTTCTCGTGAAAATTGTGAGTATTTTATAATTTAAGTTTTGGGAATTTTGTGTATCTGATGCTATGTGCCTGTGATGCTGCCGCAAGTAAGTTTTTCATTGCACCTGCTCCTACGTGTACTTGTGCATGTGACACTTTGGCTTTGATTTATATTGAAACACTCTCCACTTAACTAAAAAAAAGGGCTGACCTAGAACTATCAAGAAGCTTGTCCCCATCCATAATAATTCAGCCCGCTTGTGTTGTTCTTATGTAGCATGCTAAGCATTCTTTCCCTCCACCAGCGGCCTTCAGTGACTGAAGTGTGCGCCATTCATAAAATGCACTGCAGTTAATCGTCAAGATTCCTCTGAAACCATCTCATGAAGCTGTGCTTCAACTTATAGGAAATACCAGAGTAGTAGATACCACAGCCCCACCTGCAGGTTCCTCTCATTGACTCAATCTATACTGACTCGGAAATATACTGCCAGTATTTCTTACTTGCTGGGTCTAAACCCTGGAATTCCCCATATTCCGATAGCACTCTGCAAAATGTCCACTCGTTCAACCACACAGATGAACACCACCTTCGGTACCACCATCTCAGAGATGGAAGATGAAAGCTGGAATTGCGAGTGATGCCCAGATTCCAGAAAATCAATAAACAAACTAATAAGAAAATCAAATCTAAAATCAAGAAACACGTGTAAATCTCCAAGTCACGGACCCGGCTTCATCCCTCTCGAACATACAGCTGGAAGATTTTCAATGGATCTTCGTTCTCACTTAATTTAAAATAAATGTTGGGCAAGCTACGATGGAGCAGACGATTTATAATTGCCGGGTGAATGAAATGGTTTTAAATCACTGAAGCACTCAGAAGATAACAGATAATCTTCCCACCATGGTAAATGGAATGAAAAATAACACCAAATTGAATAACTGAACATATGATATAAAGATTTGGATGAGTACCTGCGGAATTTCGTCTTCTAGTTAAAGGTGTATCTGTACAGGGAAGAGAGACACACTTTGAGCTGAACGTTTTTAAACATGCAAGTACCATTTTGAGAACATCCCGTGCTTGAAAATGGAAGTCACATTCACAATTCCACTACGTTAACGACTGCATGAATGCGAGTGCACTTCACCTTATTCAAGCCCCCCTCAGACCCGTGTCTTTGTCAAGTGATGCACAGTTATATTAATGTTGACAATATTTAAGTCAGGGAGAGACGTGGCGATAACAGGCCTTTCAGCCCACTGAGTCCCGCATTTAGTCTCAGTTTATTATTCTCCCAACATTCCTGTCAACTGCACAACCCCGCCATATTCTACCATGCGCCTGGGAGAGGTTACAGTGGCCAATTGACACACCAACCCTTTGGGTTATGGGAAGAACCGGGAGGAGCTTGAGGAAACCCACGCCGTCACAGGGAGAACGTGCAATCTGCATACACTGTTAGCATCACACGCCAAGGTTCAAACGATCTCTGGCCCTACTAGGCAGCGGCTCTTCTACCTGAGCCACTCAGCCGGCCCATTGTCGTCCGGAGAAAGTGTTCACGCACACCTACCCTACCCCAATGAGGTTAAATCTATCAATTATTTTGTTGGAAATAAGTAGAGCCACGATGGACGGTCTAAACTATCATGGCAAACCGTGGAAACCAGAGAATGAGGTGAGGAAGTGGAGGGATTGAAGGGCCATTGGAGACTATGACGATAAAAGCAGGGCAGAGTTCATGAACACGGTGGGACAGATGGGCTGAAAGATTTTTCGGCCAATGCAAGGAGTCGTACAGGTATGACAGATGAACTTAGAACCTGGATTGTTACATGGAACTATGATGTGGTAGCCACTGGTGGGTGAGAGAAAGGTTGGACAGGCAGTAGAATGCTCCAGGGCTCAGGTGTTTTAGACCTAATTTCGTCTTCTCGTGTGAACACATATGAGAGAGTGGAGAGAAAGAGAGAGAGAGGAGGGAGAGATAGAGAGAGGAAGGGGAGGAGAGGGAGTGGCGAGAGATGGAGGTTCAATAGAAGGATTGGGAACAAAGAATCTTACTCAGCGTAATGTGGGACTTTGTAATGAGTCGTGCTGGCATTAAGAAATTCAAATAGTTTCGTCGTGGCAGTATGCAGCTGAGCCAGCTTTACAGCCCTGAGAACACCCTGCTATTTAATAGCACGGAAGAAATAGACAGGAATATTCTGATGGGCAAAATATTTTGCGATACTCTGTCAGGGACAGTCCGGTGAATTGTACAAACTTCAACTCCGACCATCGCGGACCTGGTGGTTTTGGTGATTGTGAAAGACAGCAGGAATCTGAAGGAATTAAAATAATCGATTGCATATTGGAAAAGTAATAGATTTCTGGACAGAAAATTAGCCATAAAACCTAAGCCATATCTAGGCAGGACGAAGAAATGGATTAAAAGGTGTCTCACAGGATAACTGTCTGCAATAACTCCGGACACAAACAACTGCAGAAGACTCTGATGCAGGAAGTTGAAGAATGACTTGCCGCATCAATCCCCGTCCATGTTTAGCTAGAGCGGGCAAGTTCTAAATACATGTGCCGGGAAATGGAAGAACTCACCGGGTCAGGCAGCTCCTGCAGAGGGAAATGGGCATTCAACGTTTCGGGTCTCCCAGTCCAGATGAAGGGGCTCGACTCGAAACTTCGACGTCCATTTCCATCTGCATATGTTGCCTTACCCGCTGATTTTCTCCAGCAGTACGGTTTATTTGGCTCCAGATTTTAACATTTGTTGTCTCTTGTGTCTCCAGCAAAATACAAGCCGTGAGGTCAGTTAACTGAAGAGTTAATGTGACCTGTTTGAAGCTACGTCGTGAATCCTTCTGTTGTTTGAACGAATCGCGATTAATAAATAATATATTTATTTGGGAAAAATCATTGTCTGTTTTGTTTTAGTATCTGCATTTAGTTGGAAACACTAGTTTAACTTCGTTTACACCGAACAATATCATTTAGTGGCGATTTAGACACTTACTAACTTGGTTCAAATGAGACCGCTATCATGCATTGTCCGGGAGGAAGCAGTGTGGTGGGTCGGAATGTTGTCATGAAATCACTACAGATCCGCCAACTCTCCCCATCGGGCCCGTTGACTGGACCACGCAGCGTCAAGAAAAAAGTATTTTCCAATGTCTCCGCGAATCTCACCTGAGAAAGTCAATTGCAAGGGGTCACTTGCTGATGATTCTATCCACTGGTTTCCCGTCAAGTATGTGTACCGGCAGGAATAAAATCCTTGATCATTCTCTTCCAGCTCCTTGATACTAAAAGTTGCAGAGTTATCCTCGGAATTCAGTTCCACGTGCGTAAGATAAACGCTGTTTCTTAAAAATTCCAGTCGTTTGCTTGTATTGTGTTTTTGTATTGTGCATTTGAAGGTGATGGACTCCCCTTTCTGAAACACGTCATAATCTGGACTCAATGACAATCTCGGTTTTGGACCTGGAGAAAGTTGATGGGAAATAGTTCAATCATTTTATCAAAAGACTGCACGTCCTTGATGGAAAATTAGCATTTTATCAGTGCGATTAATCAGGATGATTTAGTAATGCAACATTTTAACATTACAAAGCGAGTTGCGAGTTGGGCAGGAAAAGACGAAGGGATTGTGAAATGGGATATAACGTACTTTTGAAGAACTCTTGACGAACACAATGTGCGAAAATTCTAGAAACGGAAAAAAAACAAGGAAATACTTGCAATATGGGAAATCCACTGGACATTGACAGAAGAACATGGAAGATAAAACAGGAAAGGGAAGGAATATCTGTGTCAACCATGACTCCAATCGAAATAATCCCATCTGCATGTATTAGGTCTGTAGCCGTCATTCCCTGTCTGCTAATATGCCTTAAACGCTGCTGTCGTGTTTGGATCTCCCTCTCTCCTGGAAGCCCGTTCAGGCACTTACCATTCTTGGTGTAATAAAAAAATGCGTCACTCATCTCTTTAAACTTTCCCCCTCTCAAATTAAGCTATGCCCTGGAGTGTTTTTGATATTTCAATCCTAGGAAAAATACTCTTCCCTATCTATGCTTCTCATAATTTTATATATTTCTGTCCGGTCGCCGATCAGCCTTTCGACGAACAGCTAAGATAAAATATCTTTATTAGCCACATGTACAATGAAACGCATCTTTTGCGCAGAGTGTTCTGGGCGCCAGCCCGCAGGTGTCGCCACGCTTCACGTGCCAACATGGCATGCCCATATCTCCCTATCCCGCAAGTCTGTGGAATGTGGGAGGAAACCCACGCAGGCATGGGGAGAACGCACAAACTCCTTACAAACAGCGGCTGGAATTAAACACGGGTGCTGGCACTGTAATGCCGTGACGTTAACAGCTGCTCTAACCGCACTGCTACCGTGCCTGCCCAGTAAATTGCAAAAAAAAAAGAATAATAAGTTGGAGTTTTTGGGCATGGAATAACTTACAGTCAGGCCAAAATGTACAAGGTTTTAGTGATCAATGCAACATTCTTATCAGGTTCTGTCTTTTCCTAATCAGCTGGAGACCAGTGATCTACACCATTAGCTCAGCTGGTGAACAATTTGTTCTAATACAGATTGTGCTGAAGTGGATGCGGAGTAAATTCGCCAAGATGTTCCATGGGAAAGACACTAAACTGAGCAAGAAGTGATGGATTCCTCCGGGTTAGAAATATAAAGTAACAAGTCATCTGTATATAGAGATAACTTATGAATCCCCTGTCCACAAGTGATACCAAAAAAAAGTTACAAAAATACCGAAGGGCAATTGCCAAGGGTGTGCGTATGTGTGTGAGGAGATTTAAAAGACTGATCCGGGGAATGAAAGGGTTAACTTATGAGGAGCGCTTGATGGCTCTGGGCCTGTACTTGCTGGATGAGGTGGTATGTCATTGAAACCTACCGAATATTCAAAGGCCTGGATAGAGTGGACGTGAACAGGACGTTTCCAGTGGGGGGAAAGTCTCGGACCACAGGGCACAGCCTCAGAATAGAAGGACATCCCTTTTGAACAGAGATGAGGAGGTTTTTTTAGGTTGACGGTGGTGAATCTGTTGGAATTCATTGCCACGGACGGCTGTGGCGGCCAAGCCATTGGGTATATTTAAAGCGGAGGTTGATAGTTTCTTGATTAGCAAGGGCGTCAAAGGTTACGGGGACAAGGCAGGAGAGGGAAAACTAAATCAGCCATGATCGAATGACGGAGCAGACTTGATGGGCCGAATGGGCTAATTCTGCTCCTACGTCTTCTGGTCTTATGGTATTATGAGGTCGCAGGCGTTAAGTGAAGTTTGAAGAAGGTTTATAGGAGAACTGAAGTTTCTTTTTCACACAGAATTTGATTGGTTATATGCAGCGTAGTTGTGCTTAAGAAGATTTATTACGGACAAATGAATATGCAGGAAATGAAGGGATATGGACCATATGCTGGCAACAGGGATTCCGTTCAATTTTGGATCGGGTTCGGCGCAGACACTGTGGCATCAATGGCCGACCGCATGCTGTACTAACTCTGATCTATGTGCCGTTTCTGCCCTCTCACAAAATCTAGGGTGCAACGAGGCACGCACTTCAATCGCCAAGACATAGAAGGCTGCGAACAAGCTGCTGGTAAATTGGACCATCGATAAACATTGGAAGGCATGGACATCGAGGGTTCCTGACCCACCGCCCTCCCAACCTGTCCTCTGCTGTCTTCTTCTCCTCCTCGCAGGCCTTTGCAAGCCAACCCAGTCCCCAACCTCCAGTTTCTTTCCCTTCTCCCACCTCTTCCGCCTGCTCATTACCCGTGTACTTTGCTTATTGGGTCCACACCCCCAATGCTCCCATCTGTCAACTATACCTCCCGTAATTGGTTCCTCTTCGTTTTTCATCAGATTCCGTAATTTGCTGATCTTTGTTTCTTCCATCTATCACCTCCCAGCATCAATGGGTAACTCCAGAATTCCCTCTACCACACGATTCCATCTGTTTCTCAACCACTCCAGTTGGATCAACCCATCCTTTGGTAGCCGTTGCCTCACCGCTCCCCGGCACCTCCTTAAACTAGATATCGCCTCTCTTTCAGTCTAAAGGTCTCGATCCTAAAAGTCGACTGTCCATTTCCCTCCAGAGATTCTGCCGAACCGACTGAGTTCCTCCAGGTTCTTTGTATCTTGCTCCAGATTCCGTCATCTGCAGCCTCTTGTGTGTTCGAAGCGTCGACTGTCCGGTTCTCTCTACAAATGCTGCCTGGCCTGCTGAGCTACTCCAGCGGCTCCGGTTTATTTTTACTTGGGCAATGGGAAGTCAGAGGGTGACTTATGGGTTATGCACTGTTATTACTTGGTCCAACGCAATCTGAAGAAGCCCGACCACACCCCACCATTTCAGCAGCGCTTGCTGCGGAGTTCTGCACGCAATGGCGAATTTTCGAGCTTTAAATAATTAATTCTTCTGTCTGTATTTGAACTGGTTATTGTTGACTGTAAACCAGCCATGTGTGATTCGGCTCATTTTCTCTGCCTCGCTGTCTCTCTCAGTCCCCCCCTCTCTCTCTCTCTCTATCTCTCTCTCTCTCTCTCTTTCTCTGTCCCTCTCCCCCCTCTCTCTTCTTCTTTCTCTATATCGCTCTCTGTCTCTCTCTCTGACTCTCTCTTTCTCTGTCTCTCTATCTCTCTGTCTGTCTGTCTGTCTGTTTCTCTCTCTCTCTCAATACATAATCTGGTGGCCGTCACCCGCAGTCCTCCTGGCAACACATAACACGGGAAAATGAGCAAAGTCACTATCTACCTGTTGAACTAGCCAATTTGCCTTGAGTTCAACATCACGGACATTACTTCTTTCTTATCGATGAAGCCCACCAATTCTTTTCAACATAACATGACTTTTCTGCCTCCCTTTATCGGTTATGACGATTGTTGTCTTCCTGAAAGTTTTACTCTGTTTCCTTGTCCATAGATGCCAGATTCTGCCTGACCCGTGGAGTGCTTATCACGTTTTCTGTCCAGAAAGACTTCCTGCATCAGTGTTCACACTGTTGTTCAAAACCTCTTTCTCAAATGAAGAACCTACATTTGGCTTACATTGAGAACAATTGATATGCAGGCAACACTTGAATCCACGTAACATTAATAGATCCAACCTTTCCAAGATCAACTATTGAGTTGCATTGTTTCTTACCCGAACAAATTACGCCAGCGTCCTCATTGTGGTTACAGTTATGTTGACCCCAATGGCGCGAAGGACATTGCCAGAGAAATAATTCTGTCCCTTGGCAGCTCAGATCGTCCAGAATTATCGGCCCAGTCCCTTTGCCGAAATACGCGTGAGTCTTCGCGGATATAGCGTGCCCGCATCCAAGCTCCCTGCATACAATCTGGGCATCTTCAACTTGCCATTGATCGTCGCAGACAGTACCCCACGTTTTATTGTTGAGAACTTCCACTCTACCTGAGCAGGCATTGCTTCCGTTAAGCAGACGGATTTCGACACGTTCTGTTAAATATAACAACAATATTACAAGTCAACTTTAGTTAAGAACACTTGTTTTTCTTTTATTGAATCACAGTTCTATCTTCTGTTTTCATTTTAATTGAATCCAAGTACACATATCTGCATTGAATGCTGAAATCTGTCTTGTGCAGAGACTATTAAACCTACTTTATTTGTAATTTAAACATACAAGTGTATCACAATAACGGTGCAAAAGAATATGTCCATGCTTTCTGAAAATACGAAACAAAAGCAGAGAAACTCGTTAATTCCTTAGATATAGGACGGTACATCTGGGCAAACGATGCATTAACTTGAATCATCACTAAAATAAATAAATCAGGTTAAAATTGGATATAAGTATGTGCAACTTTTGCTTCTCAATGTTTCACTCACCTGCAACTTCTATCGACACGAAGTTACTGTAGCTGGAGTTAAATACCTTCCCATTTATTTCAGTTTCATAGGTACATGTGTAATTTCCACTATCGGACACTGTTACCTTCGGAATTCTGAACTCAGCGCCATGGTTGGTCCATTGAGTGGAAACCCACTCCATTTGAGTATCCTTGCCATCCTTAATTAAACGAAACGTGCGTGTCGTGTAATACTCGGGCGCAATGCATGTGATTCGAACACTTTTTCCTTGGACGTACAAACCAAACATTGTGGTCAGAGTGAGCTTCGCACCCTCTGGTTCGCCTGAAAATGGACCAAACCGACAGTATAATTACGCACACCTCGTTGGAAAGCCGTCAACGTCAGCAATATTGAACATTATCTTCACTGACGCTGCATTCATGTATATCGTAACTATAACTATGTCTAGTCATGCCTGATATTCCACTTCAAAATTTATCATAAATCTGAATTAATAAAGCACCTTGCAAAAACAAACCAATGTTAGTCTTTGGTGTGGTGTGGGGGTGGAGGGGTGGGGAAGATCTCTACCATCGGTACTCTGTTATTTTGGAAATCACAATGCAGGGTTTGGACCCAAAACGTCAACAATTCCTTTCATACCAACGGTGGGGCTGGATCCGCTGAGTTCCTCCAAAGATTGTTTGTTGCTCTAGTTTATTGATGAGGGGCATAGACAGAGTTAATGCAAGTAGGCTCTTTCTACCCAGATTAGGAGAGATAAGTACAAGAGGACATGGCTTTAGTGTGAAAGGGGAAAGGTTTAGGGGGAGCATTTGAGGGAACTTCTTCACTCAAAGAGTGGTGGGAGTGTGGAACGGGCTACCATCTGATGTGGTAAATGCGGGCTTGCCCTTAACTTTTAAGAGTAAATTGGATAGATACATGGACGAGAGAGGTCTGGAGGGGGCAGGTAAATGGGACTAACAGAATAATGTTTCAGCACAAACTAGAAGGGCCGAATGGCCTGTTTTCTGTGCTGTAGGTTTCTATGGTTCCATGGTTCTATTCCGGCATCTGCAGTCTCTTATTTTGGAAGTTGTGAAAGTCACCTAAGGTGTTGTGTAGCTTAAATAGAAGTGAAACTAAACAGTTAATAAGCCTCGTTTGAAACTACGTGGTGAATATTTGAGTTATTTAAACTAATCACGATTGATAAAGGAGTAACGTTCTTAAGCAAATTCTTCTTCTGGATTGTCCTTCGTGATATTAGATAAAAAAATGTAATGTTAAAATAACAAATCAATGTGCAAGAACCTGTTTATATCAAAACAGTACAGGGGCATACAATCTGCGGCATAAAACCATTGTCCGTATCAACATATAGTTCTGAAGCAATAATAGCAATAATTTTCACTTACGTGCTAAAGTTACGTTGACCAATTCACTGTGAGCTGACGTGTAAAGTTTGCCTGAAATGGACGTTTGGTACGTGCAACTATAAGAACCTTCCTTGCTACTGTCCATTTGTTTAATTGTCAAAACAGCAGACCAGTCTGAGATTGGGCCAATCGACGCAATAACGTTGGTGTTTCCGGATTTGTAGAGCGAGAAAGTAAAGCTCGTGTATACCTTCGGAGCGGAACATGTGATATCTGCATCTTGACCTTGCAGGTATTGACCAAGTGGTCGATTCAAGGAAACCTGTGGACTCTGTAGCTCATCTGCAAGACAAAAACGATATTTATGTTGCAAATGTTATGTATTCGTTTCCATGATTCGGGACAACGAAGTCAAAACCGTCCCACACTTATTCCATAAGCTGGAACTGAAATCTGTGTTGTTAATATAAAATTTAAAAAAAACAAACAGGAAGTTCCGGAAATTCTCAGCGACATCTGTGTGAAGAAAATCCTTCGCCAAAACTTGCTGCAAGTATTTGACCTCAGCGTTTCTCTGCCAACAGATGCGGCCTGACCTGTCTAGTATTTTCAGAGTTTTCAATTATTTCAGATTTCCAGCATCTGCGCCTTATATTTTGATCTTAAGTGCACGAATTAACTCCAAGATTCTATGCTACTTTTACCGGGACCTGATGAAAGTATTTGGAAAGAATCATACTACATATGTGTCTGCCTATCTTTCTATCTATTTATCTGCCTGTCTATCTATCTATCTGCCTGTCTATCTATCTATCTGCCTGTCTATCTATCTATCTATCTATCTATCTATCTATCTATCTATCTATCTATCTATCTATCTATCTATCTATCTATCTATCTATCTATCTATCTATCTATCTATCTATCTATCTATCTATATATATATATATATATATATATATATATATATATATATATATATATATATATATCCCCCCCCCCTCTCTCTCTCTCTCTCTCTCTCTCTCTCTCTCTCTCTCTCTCTCTCTCTCTCTCTCTTATATATACATCTGTCTGCCCATCTATCTATCGGTTGGTCTCTCTTTCTCTCTCACACACACTGTCTCTCTCTCTCTGCCCCCCACGACTAGAACAATCCCTTGGTTTCAGTGAGATCCCCCTCATCCTTCTAAACTCCAGCGAGTGCAGGCCCTGGGCCATTAAACGGTAATCACACGTTAAACGTTTCTTCCCCGGGATCATTCTCGTAAACCTCATCTGGACCATTTCTAACGCCATTACATCCTTCCTTAGGTATGGGGCCCAGAACTGCTCACAATACTCCACATGTGGTCCCAGCAACGGCTTATAAAACCTCAACATTACATTCTTGCTTTTATATTCTCGTCCTCTCAAAATGAATGATTACATTGCATTGGCCTTCCTGACAGCGGACTCAACTTGCAATTTAACCGTTAGGCAATCCTGCACGAGAACTCCGAAGTCCCTTTGCACCTCTGAATTCTGAATTCCCTCCCCGTTCAGAAAGAGAGAGAGAGAGAGAGAGAGAGAGAGAGAGAGAGAGAGAGAGAGAGAGAGAGAGAGAGAGAGAGAGAGAGAGAGAGAGAGAGAGAGAGAGAGAGAGAGAGAGAGAGAGAACTTTATGTTAGAATGTTTGTGTAAAAGGTATATCGGCAAACTACTTGCACTAAATACAGTTTAAATGATTTGCACAGGTTGAACTCTGCACAATCACCACACAATAACTACATTTTCCTGAAGCCTGCCTTTCTATCTTTCTGTTTTTATCCTCATTGGAAGGCCACGCCTCAGCTGGTAGAGCTGCTGCCTCACAGCTCCAGGGAACCAAGGTCAATCCCAACGTCTGGTAAGACCATGCGACGGTAAGGCCTAGGAGCAGAATCAGGCTATTCGGCCCATCGAGTCTGCTCTGCCATTCGATCATGGCTGATCTGTGTTTCCTTCTCAAACCCACTCTCCTGCCTTCTTACCTTAACCTTTGACTAAACCTCCTCACGAATCAAGAACCTATCAACCTCTTGCCTTTAAATATACCCAAACATTTGGCCTCTACAGCCGTCTGCGGCAATGAATTCCACAGATTCAATTCCACAGAATTCCACAATACCAAATGAAATTCCTGTTCATCTCTGTTCTAATGGGATGCCCTTCCATTCTGACGATTTGCCCCCTGGTTCCAGGCTCCCCCATGAGTCCAAACATCCTCTGGTTTCAATAAGATCCGCTTCATCCTTCTAGACTCCAGCGGGTACAGGCCCTGAGCCATCAAACGGTCCTCAGACGTTAACCCTTCATTTCCCGGTATCATTCTCTTAAACATCATCTGGACCCTCTCCAACGCTAGCACATCCTTCCTTAGTTATGGGACCCAAAACTGCTCACAATACTCCACATGTTGTCTGAGAAACGCCTTATAAGACCTCAACATTGCGTTCTTTCTTTTATATTCTAGTCCTTTCAAAATGAATGCCAACATTGCATCGGCCTTCCTTACTGCCGACTCAACCTGCAATCTAACTTTTACGCAATCCTACACTGGAACTCCTAAGTTGATTTGCACCTCTGAATTCTGAGTTCGCCCTCTGTTTAGAAAATAATCTACGCCGGTATTCCTTACACGACCATACACTTCCCTACGCTGTATTCCATCTGCCACTTCTTTTCCCAATTTCCCAACCTGTCCAAGTCCTACTGCAGTCTCCCTGCTTCCTCAACACTACTTGCCACTCCACCTATCTTTGTATCGTCCGCAAAAGGTCATAAAGCTATCAATTCCATCATCCAGATCATTAAAGTATGAAGGGAAAAGTGCCAGACCCAATACCAACCCCTGCGGAACACCACAAATCACCGGCTGGAAACCAGAAAAGGTCCCCTTTATTCCCACACTTAGCCTTCGTACAGTCAGCCAGTCTTCTATCCATGCTAGTACCTTTCCTGTAATTTCACGGGCTCCGAATTTATTTAGCAGCCTCATGTGCGGTACCTTGTCAAAGGCCTTCTGAAAATCCAAGTAAACAACACCCACTGACTCTCGTGTGTCTGTCCTGGTTGTTCACCTTGTCTACCTTCTTCACCACCCGGGATTCTGTCCTATCAGGAAACTATGTTATTTTATCCATCGGACTTCTGCTGTATCTCCCGGGTCCTATTTTTCACTGTGTTTGTCCTGGTCTGTTACATCTTCCTAAAGTACATCAATTCCTATTTCTTACATCGCTGGTCTACCGTCATCCTTGCTCGGTTCCCTATCCTATCAACTTTGGCTAGCTCCACGCTCATGTCTTTGCGGTTATCTTTACTCATTTGTAATACGGAAACATCCAATTTCAGCTTCTCCTTCTCCATATGCAGGGTGAATTCTGTCAGATTCTGATCACTGCCTCGTAAGGGTTCCTTTATCTTAAGCTCCCGAATCAAATCTGGTTCAATGAACATCACCAAATCCAGAATTGCCTTTTCCCCCGTGGGCTTGACCACAAGTTGCTCAAAAAAAGCACCCCGTCGTCGTTCTACAATTTCGTTCTCTTGGAATCCTATACGAACCTCATTTTCCCAATCTACCTGTTCATTGAAATCCCCCATGACCAACGTAACATTATCCATATTTAACGCCTTTTCTATCTCCTGTTGTGATTAGTACCCCATATCCTGGTTACTATACTTAGTCCTCTATATAACTCTCTTACGGTTCCCTTCGCCTTGCAGTTTCTGCGTTACCCAAAAGGATTCTACGTCTTTTGATCAAATGCTACTTCTTGCTGAGGTTTTGATTTCACTTTTTACTAACAGAGCCACACCTTTCACTCTGCCCATCTGCCCATCTTTTCGATAGGATGTGTATAACTCCCAGCTGTGATTTCCTTTCTGAGATGCCCACAGCGTCAGAGCTGCCGATTTCTAACTCCGCTATAATCTCATCTACCTTGTTTCGTATAGTGCGTGCATTCAAATATATCACATTCAGTCTTGTATTCACCACTCTTCTTCTCAAATTTGTCTCCATGTTATCTGAGTGTTAAATTCTTATCCCTTTCTAAACTTTCTATCTTATTCTCTATTCTGCAGACTTTAGTAACCTTTCCTGCACTCTCCTTCCCTTTTACTTTATCTTTACTTTCCCAATCTGTTGAATTCACCAACACAGCCCCACCTCCCCCCCCCCCCCGACCCACACTACTATTTAGTTTAAAGCCCTATCCACAACCCTAGTTATGCGATTCGTCAGGACCCTGGTCCCAACATGGTTCACGTGGACCCCCGTCCCATCGGAACAGCTCCCTCCTTCCTCAATACTTGTGCTGATGCTCCACCAATTCAAACCTACTTCTCCCACACTGAGCCATGCGTTTAACTCTATGTCAGTGACCTTGAGCAAATTCACAAATGGCTCAGGTAGCAATCCAGAAAGTATTACCTTTTTTGGTTCTGCTTTCTAATTTCGTCCCTATCTGCTCAAAATCCCACAGCGGAACATCTTTCCTTGTTCGACCTGCACCGTGGTGCTGTCTGGATGGAGTTTGCACTTTCTCCCGATGACTGCGAGGGTTTATCCGAGTGGTTCGTTTTCCGTGCAGATCCCAAACAGGAACTCCCTGTTGTCAATTGCCACTATTGTAAGTGGCTGCTGGGTAAACCCGTATATCCAACGCATTCGAGGATTGCAGGAAAACATTGGCGGAATGAGAACTCTGAGAATGGCCGATTTGACAGACCAAGTGGCCTCATTTATACACCAGTAAGAAATATAGAACTGAGGGGTGATCTCACAGAGGTGTCTATAATCATACGTGGCATAGATTTGGCGAATGCACACTGTGTTTATCCCAGTGTTAAGGAATCAAGGAACAGAGGGCATAGGTTTAGGGTGAGTGGAGAAAGATTTCAAAGGAACCCAAGGGCCAACTTTTGAGAGAGCGTGGCACGTATTTGAAACAAACTGCAGAGGAATTGGTTCGGGCACGTAAAATAACACCATTCGGAATACATTTGATATGAATATGGATAGGAAGGGTTTAGAGGGATATAGGTCAAATCGCGGGCACATCGAACTAACTTAGATGGACATCTTGGACGACAGGGATAAGTTGGGCCGAAGGGCCTATTTCTCGTGCTGCGTGACTCAATGAAACTATGACTAATGTCTGGTTCCGGTTTTCTCCCACAGATGATGAGGGGCACAGAGAAGGTGCACAAGCAATATCTTAATTGCCATTATTGAGCGATCCAATACCAGAGGGCTTGCATTTAAGGTGATACCGGGTAGGTTCAGAAGAGACGGGAGGGTTAAGTACATTACTCAGAGAGTTGGGAGTGCATGGAATGCGTTGCCTGATAAGGTGGTGGAGGCAAATTCATTGGGGACTATTAAGAGGGGCCTGGAAGGCACATGAATGAGGGGAAAACGGAGAGATGTGGGCATTCTGTAGGTAGGAGGGATTGTCGGCACAACATTGTGGGCCCAAGGGCATGTTTTGTGCTGTGCTGTCCTATGTTCTATGTCAAAATTCGTAGGTTTATTGGTTAATTTGCTGCCGTAAATGTTCTCTATTCTATATTTGAGTAGTATAACGGAGTTGGGGTTGATGGGAAATGGGGGAGAACAGATTAGTATCCCCGTAAATAGATGTCGATGTTATGTTTGGACTTGGTGGGCGCATCTGCCTGTTCTCCTTCCCTGCGTTATCTATCGCGCTTTACCTGCCCCATATCTAATCTGGCGTGGACGGAGCGTATATATTTGCCAGTGTAATGTCCGTGGCAGCTCAAGGAGGTAAGTGCTCTGTCGCTGGGTTCCACATGGAACCCAATATTCATGTTGCATTTATCGGCTCATTGGTCGGGAGAGTTCCATACTGAAAGATTGCGTTTCCTTGTGGCTACATTAATAAATGTCACATTTCTCAAAATATTAACTGTTGGTATTTAATCCCCTTCCCTACTTTTGGTGAGCAAAAAATACTATGTGCTAAAACGTGATTCTACAAACAGTTGACAATCCATTGGCATTCACCTTAAAATATTATAACTATTCACTCCTGTAGGAAAAATCGTGATACTTACTGGATACAGTTAACTGCTTACGGTCACTGCGTGTTGAGTTATAAACCTTCCCCAATCTTGTTAGTTGGTAGATGCAAATGTAATCTCCCTGATCTTTGGATCGTATGTCTTTAAGATACAGAAGTGTGGAGAAGCCGGGTGTCTTTGCAACGGCCGCGGTGATGTAGGCACTTTTTTCAATTTTGAACAATACAAAAACCATGCCGACATAGGCATTGTGCGCCGTGCACCTGACACCCACCGTCTCGCCTATTGAATATACACCAGATGGTCTTAACATTTCAATATTTGGCTTTGGTGGTTTATCTGGAAAAGACAATAATAAACAAACTAAGACGTAGGTATTAATTTATCTTACATAGTTGATATAGTAGTGACAGAGAGAAACTACCACCTCTTTATAAAAAAGACATTCCGGCACATAGCCACACAGTAAGCGCAGGAGGAACTGGGCCCAGTGTTCTGTGTGTCCCTCCAGATTCCAGAATCCAAAGTCTTGCGTGTCTGTCGTTTGACACACAGGCTGTGTTTTATAAAGTAAAACTCACTCTTTTTTTTCATTTGATCCCACTGAATATGCATTTTGCTACTCTCTGTCCTGTTATCATCAAATTGAATTTTTTTTCCGTGTGCAAGGAAAGTTCTCGTTCTGCGGGGATACTGAGTTAACAGTCCGAACCGTGCACCGTGGTGCCCTTAATAGTGCAGCTGCTTCACAGCCCAAGATCTCTCGGTTCAATCCTGAACTCTGTCTGTGAGGAGGTTGCGCGTTCTTCCCTGTGACCGCCTATCTTTTGCACGGCTGTTCTGGTTTCTAAAGATGTGCGGGTAGGTAGGTTAAGTGGGCCACTGCGATTTCCCCCGGAGTGTAGGCAGGAGAGTGTGCGAATCTGGGAGAAGTTAATGCAGGGAGAATAAAACGGGATTAATATTACATTGCTGTGAATGGGCGGCACTAAATCTGTGCTGATGATCCTCTCATGGTGTCTAACTCTCTCTGACCATTTGCAGATGGATTTCATCGACCAAACGGCAAATCATTGACGGTAAATCGCCAGAATAAGCGGGAACCAGAAAAAACAATATGCAAGTTTGGGTCAAATCATCTTGATCAGCGAACATCTATTCGCTTGTTCGTCGCCGTCTGTTGAAAAGAGCAGCCTACGAACCAAAAGACGATTTCGCGATGTGTTCACTGCATAAACTCACATGCTCCAAGACAATGGCTTAACCTCAAACATTAAAACGCTCACGGCTGAGGGGGAAATAGTGGTCTCGCCACTCATGTTCACATCACTTGTAGGTATATAAGTACAAGGCATTGGCGTATCAGGATGACAATGCGTTCATTGAAACAAAGCAAATCATAAATTCCTTCGTCTCATTATAATCCTGTAGGAATGGCATGCGCATTGTGAAAGGCCTTCATCTGCCTTTGTAATATAATGTGTATCTCCCTGTGCGCCTAGCGTGCGTTAAGACAACGTTCCTCTAGATGCTGGGAGGTACTGTTGAACTAGCCTTCACCACTATGTTAAGCAGGACACACTAACTCAAAGAATGCACTGAACTGAAGTTTTTATTCATCACTCTGATGTTGCATAATGGAAACTGTCTTAAACATCTCCACCTCTATCCCCCTCTCAACCATCTCCATCTCTCTTTTCCCTTCTCCCTGACTCTCTCCCTCCTACTCTCCTCCTCTCTCTCCCTCTCTTCTCAAAAACGTCCCAAGTGTTTTCAAATAGAAATACCTATTACAATGACTTGCACCCGATCGCTTCTATCCGACGTATAACTTCTTCCATCTCTTTCCACTTGATAGGTGCAAGTGTAAAATCCTTCGTGCGCTGTGTTTATTTGCGTGATGACAAACGTGACTCCATTCGAGGTAGCCGCTGCCTTCATGGATTGCACGTGTGCAGGCTGGCCGACTTTGTAGAGGTAAAACGTTGCACCTTGGTAGAACGTTGGCGAGGAACAGTCGATAGTTACGTTTTCCCCTTGCGAAATTTTACCCGGCGTCCTCCTCATGTTGATATTTGGTTTCAGTGGTTGATCTGAAACAAAACGAATGTTGGAAAGAAGGTCTAGTGTCGAATATCAGACATTTATGACGTTGGGAACTATTATAGCAATCAGGTGCCTCTGAAACTGAATCGTTATTCCTCTTTTACGCACTTTTGCAACTCATAGTAATTTTGATATCTTTATGTCTTGTACTCTACTGCTGCCGGAAAACAACGAATTACACGACATATGTCAACGATAATAAATCTGTTTCTGATTCTGAAATGCACCTGTCTCATTCTCTTCGGGATTCATTAACGACAAGAAGAAAGATCCGTTTCATAAAGTCATTGTCACAGAAACAGGTCTCGTGTGATACAGTCCGTCCCATATATCAAACAAATATTTGTACAAACACGACACAAATTCATTTAGTTCTCCTCTATCTTCCCCTCTGCTTATTCCAGAATCTACCCCTTTCCCACACACTGGCAGCAGTTTGCTGTGGCCAGTTGAGCTGCTATCCCGCGCAACAAAAGGATGTGGAAGGACCCTGAAGCACCCGGAGGAGCACCATGCGCTCAGAGGGAGAACCTACCTTGTCCACACCTGCTCAGTGCCGGAGGTTCGGATTGAAACCGGTTCGGGGGAGCTGCGAGGCAGCGGTTCTACTTAGTTGTGTCACTGTTCGCAAAAGAGTCTGCGACTTTCAGAATACACGTCGCTGTGATGAATTCATCCTCAGAACAGCTCAGTGTATTGAGGTTGTCAATGTGTCGCACCATAGAACATAGAACACAGAACACAGCAGAACAGTACAGACCCTTCGGCCCACAATGTTGTGCCGATATTTTATCCTGCTCTAAGATCTATCTAACCCTTGCCTACCACATATCCCCCAATTTCTCTACCATGCATGTGTCTATCTAAGAGTCTCTTAAATGTCCCTAATGTATCTGCCCCACAACCTTACCCGGCAGTGCGTTCCACACACTCACCACTCTCTGTGTAAAATACTTACCCCTGATACCTTCCTCCAATCACCTTAAAATTAAGTCCCCTCGTATTAGCCATTTGCACCATGGGAAAACGTCTACAGCAACTTTCTACACTATCCACTACACCACCAAATTTTGGATCATCAGCAAACTTACTAACCCACCCTTACACATCCTCATCCAAGTCATTTATAGAAATCACAAAGATCACACCAGTTTTAAACACTTGGCGATGCAGTTTCTACTTCAGTCTACAACCAGAGGGCATGCACATTGAATTCTCCAATGTCAGGTAAAATACTCCTTCTCTGCCCCCTTTCTCTTGATCTACCCAGTTCCTCCTGCACCCGTACCAGATCCCATTACCCACCGCCGAAGCCATCATCGGCATATTCCTTCCACTGGGTCCCCTCCCAAGACCACATGTGCCAGGCCGCCTGCTTTACTTGATCCCATGCGCCACAATCCTCTCTTATTAGATTCCTTCACCTCCGACTGTTCTTTGCCTCCACCTGTCACTCATGTCGGCAATTCCACTCGTCCCTTCTCCATCTTCCTATCACCGCTACTTACGTGGATTCATCTGTCGCTTCACTATTCTTTTTCCACCCCTTCCCCTCACCTCGTTATACTGGCTATATCCCCTCTATCTTTCCAGCCCAGATGAAGGGTCTCGACGTGACGCGTGGACCGTCAAATTCCCTCCACAAACGACATGAAAACTGGTGGAGTTGTGTGAAGTGAAGACAGTTGTCAAAGCACACAGCAGAATATCGATCAGTTACAAATACAAGATAAGTCACATCTACGCAATGAAATACATGATAAGTCACACAGCAGAATATCGATCAGTTACAAATACAAGATAAGTCACATCTACGCAATGAAACACACAGTGAAATGCATCTTTGTGTTGAATATTATGGAGGAAGCCCGCAAGTGCCGCCACGCTCCCGCCGCCAACATAGCACGCCCGCAACTTCCTAATCCGGACGTCTTTGGAATGTGGGAGGAAACCGGAGCCTCCGGGGAAACCCACGCAGAGAAAATACAAACTCCTTACAGACAGCGGCCGGAATTGAACCCGGGTAGCTGACCCTGTAACAGCGTTACGCTAACCGCTTCACTTACCTGACTGCCCTAGCAGAGAATGGCAGATGGAGATTAATCAGGGCGAATGTGAGGTGTTGCTCTTTGGGAGATCAAACGTAAAAGGAAATCATCCAGTTTATGGTAGGATCCCTAACTGCATTGATGTACAGAGGGATCTTGGGGTCTCAAGTCCATAGCTCACTGAAAGTGGCCAGGCAATTTGGCAGGGTGATTGAGAAGGAATATTCCATGCTGACATTAATTGTTCGGGTCACTGAATATTAGAGTGAAAAATTCATGTAGCAGCTGCATTAAACATGGTTTCGGCTTCACTTAGAGTATTATGTGCATTTCTGGACGCCCCATTACAGGAAGGATGTGGATACCTTGGAACGGGTACAGAAGAGGCTTACCAGGTTGCGGTCTGGATTGAAGAGTATAAGGAGAGGTTCTACAAACGTGGGTTGTTTTCTATGGAGGCTGAGGGGAGACCTTATAGAAGTTCATAATATTACGAGAGGAATAGATGGGGTGGAGAGTCAGAATATTTTTCCGCAGGGTAAAAATGTCAAACACTAGATAATATGGTGAGAGGGGGAACGTTTCAAGCAGTGGTGAAAGCAGATACGATAGAGGCGCTTCAGAGGCTTTTTAGAGAGACAGATTAATATGCAGGGTATGGAGGGATATGGATCTCCTGCAGGCAGAAGAGATTTAGGTTAATTTGTCATCCTTTTCGGCACAGACCTCATGGGTCGAAGTGTCTGTTCCTGTGCTCTAGCTTGTACGTTCTAGAGGTTGCCTGGCCCGCTGAGTTCGTCCAGCTACATTTTCGTTGCTCTAGTTCCGTATGGCGGTTTTGGTCGTATCATCTAGATTTGGGAGTCGTGCTGAAGCATTTGAATGGAGACCGGCTATGGGCCAAATGGAACTGACTCAATCATTGGTAGAAAGGGTAATTCGGCTCCCGTAAGTTGAAATAAGTTGAAATTAATACATTGGGACTGTATTACAAGGGGCTGAAACGATGCCAGAGGTTTAGTGCCACTGCACAGGGAATATAACATTACAACCACCGAATTAATTACAGCAATGCATCAATAGACAATGGGAAATTGAAGATACTGAAATATGGCGCGTTTTCCATTTCGCACTTTTCGCATATTAATCGGCACTGCTCACCTGAACAGGTAACTCCAGCGTCGTTTTTCATGGCGCACAAATGTGGGTGAACTGCGTCATAGGGGCATCCCCATAAGTAGGTCTCTGTGCCTTTGCAATTGAAATTCTCCGCCCACGCCGGCCCAACCCCTTCCCCAAAATCTCCGCTCCGCGTCACCGACCGTGCAAATCCGCAATGCAGCTGCCTGCAAGCAACGTCCGCATCTGGAAGGTCCCAGTTGGAGTCGCATATGGTCCTCCAAGTTGCATTCACAAAGCATTCAATTCTTCCAGAGCACGGGCCTGGCCCATCCGCCAGTCTCAGTTTTATATCGGCTGAAACATCAAAGTGTATTGTCAATTATCAAAGTTTGAACTGCTAGTCCAACTCGGGTGAACTAAGATGTTGGATTTTGTCGTTTTTGGGGAAAGGCAAGATCAATCTAACAGCGTTTAAACGTATATTACGGCTATACTAAGGGTCGGAGTTTTAACTTTCATGCTCTTACGTGATGGATGTGTCATGACCAAAAACAACAGAGAAATGCAGCGATTCACGGATTGGCGGCACGGTCGTCAGAAGTGAACTTGCTGGCCGTGCGAGTGCTTATCTGGTGGAGGCGAGTAAGGAAAGGGATTGTGGCACTACCTCAATATCTGTCAGGGGACTTCTTCTCCGTGAAGACCAGCTTTTCAGATTCCTCGGCATCTGGCAAGGAGGTTGTCTCTTACATCTGAAGCCACATAACCCAGCGCATCACGGACACCAGCCTCCCCTCCTTGGACTCTGTTCTTACCTCTCGTTGTCTTGGTCAAGCAGCCGGCCGAGTCAAATTCCCCACCCACCCGATTCATCCTCGCTTCTCTCCTTTTCCATCGGGTAGAAGATACAGGAGTCTGAGGGCACCGACCACCAGACTCAAGGACAGCTTCTACCCCACTGTGATAAGATTATTGAACGGTTCCCTTATGCGATGAGATGGACTCTGACCTCACGATCTACCTTGTTGTGACCTTGCACCTTATTGCACTGCACTTTCTCTGTAGCTGGGACACTTTATTCTGTACTGTTATTGTTTTTACCTGTGCTACCTCAATGCACTGTGTACAAATCCAATATAACTGCACTGTGTAACGAATTGACCTGTACGATTGGTATGCAAGACAAATTTTTCACTGTACCTCGGTACAAGTGACAATAATAAACAAATACCAATCCGAATATATCAGTTCTGGTTGAGAACCAATTCAGTTCAATGGGTTTACAAGGTCTTTCCAACGTAGTACTCTACTTGAGTTCAACGATTGATGTTTTTTAAATTGTTTCAATCCAATCTGTTCGTTTTATTGAAACACCTCAAATTTCTTCGTTTCATTATTTACGGAAATATTAATCACGGCACTGAAGAGAGGAAGATCCTTTTCACCATGGCTTCTCTGCTCGTCGTCAGCATATTCCTGAGCCGAACTGCAAATGATGAATCCCCCAGTTGGAGTGTCCATCATGAGTACATCTAGAAAGGCTGCTAGGAGCTCGACCTCGTAGATTCAGTCACACAAGAATATAGGAGAAGGACGAGGCACCCCATCCCTTGAACCCTGCCCCCACCATTTACTTTGATTATGGCTAATCTCCGCTGCCCTGAACAACTTCTCCGAGCCACTTTTCGCTGCAACTCTATTTCTAGAGCTATCAAATATTTATGCACATTCACTTTGAACGCTTCTAATTGTCCAGCTTTCATAGGGGCCGAGAAATCCTGAGGTTTACCCCTCTTCTGCTAGAAGATATTTCAAAGTAGATTAGCATTAAATGGCACTCCCCTTATTTTGTAGTTGTACCGAGTTAAACACTCTATTACGGGTGAAAACATCCCAAAATCTACGCCTTCAAGCCATGTCGAGATCATAAATGCTTGCATCGGTTCGCCCTGCATTCTTCTAGACTTCAAGAAATGCAAACCAAAGTTATTTGGTTTTGTTTCTTAGTCGGACAGCGCTCTTATGCCTGGACTTAGCATGGTCAATCTCGTTTGTCTTTCCTCCTTCATTACAATATCTATTTTTTATGTATATATAAGAAGACCAAAGACCTGCGCAGTATTCCAAGAGTGGCCTCACCAAGGTCCTGGCAGCTCATTCCGGATACTTTGGGTGAAGGAGCCGCCCCTGATGTCCCCTTTAAATCTCTCGCCTCTGAACTTAAAAACCTACGCCCTCTTGTTTTTAGCAGCCCTCCCCTGGGAAAAAAGACTATCGGCTTTCATCCTCATGATCTTCTATACCCCTGTCATCCCTCAATCTCCTACATTCCAGGGAATAACGTCCTAGTCTGCGCAACCTCTCATTGTGACTCAGGCCCCCACATTCTGGTAAATCTTTTCTGCACGCTTGACAGTTTAATAACATCTTTCCTGTTACACCGTTACTAAAACTGTACACAATACTCCAAGTGCGGCCTCACCAGCGTCTTACATCACTGCAGCATAACTTCCCAACTCCAATGGTCAATGCGCTGACTGGTGAAGGCCAGCTTGCCAAGCTCCTTCTTCACCACCTTCTGACGTCGCTCTCAGTGAACTATGCCTGGCACCAGAAGACCTAGTCCGATCTCTGATATGCGCAGAAAGTATCAGACAGAAAGAGAAACAAAATTTATCAACAACTTCAGCGGCTCCTCGGTGAAAGAAACGCAACATATCCACTGACTCGCGCGAATTTCCGAGAATGAGAATTTGCGATGGTCGCCAGGACAACGAGGGCGTGCACCAAGAGCCGAAAGATGCCCTGAATGAGGCATATACACAGTGCAGTCGAGGTCATATGAATATGCAGCTAACCTCCATCTCTGTCCACGGACTCATAACCTGAGTAGATTATTTGCGTAATGATATATACTGAGGGCAGGATGGGCTTCGCGCCTTGAGTCTCAATTCTGCCCTATCTGTTGACGGCACAATTGGTCAACTTCAAGTTATTTGAAGGATGCAACGCAGCTTAATAGAAGAGGTCTACTGATATCGACATTGCTGACACGCCATGACTTCCCATCCTGAATAGCTTTGAGAAGAAATTGGCAAGTTTCTTCTCAAACTTTCACCTCCTTGTGTTGAGGTTTCCGTGAGTCAAGAGATAGATCAATGTTTCGTGTCAGTAACATCCAAGAAACAGTGCTGTTTCTAAATTATGTCAAAGTTTTGTTCATTGCTGAAGAATAAGCCTTGTCCAGTTGTTTTCACTTTATGAAGCCAAGCCACTAGAGAGCAGAAATAATTAGGATAGACAACCGGGTGCCAATATGTCATTGTCGATTTGATGTACGTAATGTTCCGGCTGTTGGTTTATTCCTCCTTAATTTAATTTATTTCAGTGCTTTGACTATTTTTGAATGCATTACAATGATTGTTTCCCAAGTTTGGTTGTTATTCCTTGTGACATCACAACAGTTATTTCAAGAACTGCAAGCACTTTGTCAGTGAACTACCGAAGGCGAAAGCACTGTGCTGCTTTGCCTGTGCGTCCGCTTGTGGGCTGCTCCACATAGTGCGGCTGCTGCTGCCGAGAAGTTGCTGGGACTGCCGCGGGCGCTAACATTTCGGATGTGGGCGTGGGGCAAGGGCGCGGATGGACTCCGAGGTTCTGGTCTGGTGCAGCCTGATAACGTCTCCCCGCACTGTTGGCCATCAAGGCTATATCCCTATTACAGCGCAGTGGGGGTTTAAACATCTCAATTGTACAGACGCACAAATTAAAATTATGGGGTTGGTCTTTTAGAGTCATAAAGTCATACAGCATGAAAACAGGCCATTCGACCACTGTCCACCCGTTCGTATTAGTACCATCTTCCAGCACTTAGCCCGCCGTTGCCTATGCCGAGACTATGGAAGCACTCGTCCAAACACATCTTAAACACGGTCAATGACTCTGCTTTCAAATCCTCTTTTTATATTATTGATTCCAAAATCCTTCCATTTGTATGGCAGAATAAAAACCCAAGATAAGAAATATTTATGGAAATTAAAAAAGGATGGTGGTATGGCTTTGTCTATTAGATTTTACTATTTGGTAATTAATATTCGATATTTAATTTCTTGAACAGAAGATTTAGATGTAATTCAATGTCCACGATGGGTGTATTTCGAGCGTGAGTCAGTGCAAGGGTTTTCATTGGCTTCTATTTTAGGAGCCTCGCTCCTCTTTGTACTTACTAAATTGAATAAACAAATGGTCCAATAACTAAACACCTAAATTTTAATAAGGTTTTAATTTTGTAATCTTTTTGTATTGAATACATCTATTTTATCAAGTCCTATTCTATTCATTTTTTTCTTTCAACCATCTAGAATTAATCTAGCTTTTATTTTATGAAAAAGGAAGGGAATAACATGTTTTCGTGATCTATTCGTTGATAACTGTTTCTTGTCTTTTGGACAGTTGTCTAATAAATACAAAATGCGTCGATCACATTTTTTTTTGATATTTACAGATTAGAAACATTTCAAATGTTACTCTACATACTTTTCCGATACCACAGAAATTGAAATTACAGCATAAAAATTAAGGTTTTAACCCTTATAAGAAGAGTTTGATAGCAATAATTTATGATATGATTATGAAAATACGTTTAGGGATATCTGATAAAATTAAGAATGAACGGGAAAGAGAACTTCAGATACTTTTACCTATAGAGATTCATGGAAGAAAATTCTACAGTTAGTTAATACCTATTCGATGTGTGTTGGACACTCTTTGATACAGTTTAAGGTGGTTCATAGGACGCATATCTCTAACGATAAGTTAGATCGTTTTTATAACCATATAAATCCTATCTGTGATAGATGTAATTCTGAAGTGGCTACCCTGAAACATATGTTTTGGTCCTGCCTTCTTTTGCAAAAATATTGGAAAGACATTTTTGATACTATTTCAGTGGTATTGAGCATCGATTTACAACCTCGTCCTATCACTGCAATTTTTGGGTAACCAATGATGGATTCTGGCCATTCATCTGCCTCAGCTTGTCGTATGATTGCATTTGTTACAGCAATAGCCAGGAGATCCATTCTATTTAAATCCTCACCCACTACTACATTCCAATGATTTTTTCCAAACTATAACATGTTTAAACTTCGAAAAAATTAGGAGTGGTACTATTGAGCCTTCAGTTGAATTTGAAAAAACCTGGAGCCCATTTATTCGGCATTTTCATATGATGTAAGTTAATCCTTTTCAATAACTTTCTATTCGAATATAGAGGAGCGGAGTTAATGTCATAATAATGCTTTTAATGGATGACATACGACAGACCAGCTTTTGTTTAGTTTTTGGTTAGTTTTTGTTTTTTTATTATTATTATTTGTTTTGTTATTGTTCTTTTTATTAGTCTGTTTTTTCATATAATCAAATTTCTTTTTAAATCTTTATCATGCTCAATTATCAAGAGATTGGGAGGTTCAGGTTACATATTTTACTCTTTGTATACGTTAACTACTATTATTGTAATCCCGATCTCTTTGTATCATATGTATAGTTACCATTGGTATGTTTATTAATGTAAAAATTAATAAAACGATTGGAAAAGAAAGGATGACTCTGCTTTCACTACTCTCCCCGGCAGTGTATTCTGGATCCTTACTACTACATAGGCCAAAAATTTACCCCTCAGATCCACTCTAAGTATCTTACCCCTCACTCTAAATCTACTTCTGTTTTAGGGTTTCATTCGCCTTTGATGATGGAAAACATGTGTATACCCCTGCTGAACTTATATTCCCTCAATCGTGTTTTTGATTAACCTCCTCCTCTCTAGGGATAGTTGACGCAGCCTTTCCTTGCAACTGAAACGCCTCATCACAGACAACATCCTCTGCACCCTCTCCATTGATATCAAGACTTTGCACTAAGGTTAGGGACAGGAACTACACGCAATCCTCCAGATGAGGTCCTACTGAGGCTTTAGAAAGTCGGAGTATGATCTTCCTGCTCTTGTATTCGAAACCCGGTCTGCTGGAGGCCGATGTCCCATTTGCCTTCTTAATTAGGTTATCTACCTGTCCTCACACCTTCATAGATTGTTGGACTTCCACGTCAACGTCCTTCTGCCCTTCATTGATCTATGAGACCTTACCATTCATGGTGTACGTCCCAGCCTCATCAGTATTACCCAAATATGGAGCTCATTTCTGGCTATGTATGTTGCCTCAACGTCACCTCTTTCTGTGAAGACTTTAAAGGTAAAGGTTCCAACTTGCAACACGTAGGTGACTGGATCAATCAAGAATTGGATAGACAGGCGATCCCAAATCGATAGAAGTGAAATTTCAGAAAAAAAATCTGGATATATCCACAAAGCGCGCCATCTTATTTCAATGCTCATATTTTCTTGTTATCTTGAGAAGGGGGTCGTGGGGTGACCGTGAGTGTAATAGGCGCTGCTTTGGAGAGGTTTCTGCACTTACCAACTACCGTGATTTTTACAGGGTCACTGTGCGATGAATTGTACAGTTTTCCCGTTGAGTTAGTTTCATACTGGCATGTGTAATCACCTTCTTCTTTGCTACTTTCGGCCGTGATTTTAAATAATGCAATGCTATCCTCGGCAGTGACGGCATGGGAACGGATGCAGTTCTTTTTATCGTCCTTAAACAGGTAATAATTGTGAACCTTGAAATAAATCGGCGCTATACAGTGGAGGGATATTTCCTGACCCGGAAGATAACTTGGGGGATAGTTCTCCACGGAGAGTACGGGCTCAGGCGGTTCATCTGAAAAAAAAAATGCAATTACACTTCAATGTTACTGGAAACATTAGCTGTATGCATTGTTTTTTGTTTGGGCGGGGGTGAGTGTTGTCTAATGATTTTTTTATAAACTAGCAATACAGATGCCGGTTCATCAAAAGCGTCTCCACGACAACATTGAAATGATCCTGTCGAATTTTACAGCATCTTATGTTCTCACTTGAATTGACCAGATGTATGTTTTATGTGCACACCCACATTGCTGCAGCAAGGAAGGATACAATAAGTGATCAATATTACTGGAGACGAAATTCGACTTCGGCAGGGCGATAATGGGCAGTAAACTTAAGCCGTATATTATACACAGCAGACCGTATTGAATCCAATTTATCGGACTGCAATTTTGATGTTATTTCTCGAGCCCAGCGACATGGTTTTGCCATTAAAACCGACATCCTGTTACTGCAGTATTGTCTTTAGTGTCCTCAAATGATTGTAAATAGCTGAGCATCCAAGGGAGTGCACATCACCGCCAAAGGGTTAACTGATAGAAGTCTATAAAATCATGATGGGCATCGATAAGGTGGATGCTCACAGTATTTACCAAGGTTTAGGCACACTAAAATTAGCGAGCTTTCATTTAAATAAAGAGGAGAAAGATTTAAAGGGGACCTTAAGGGAGATTTTTTCACACAGCAGCTGATGAGTATGTTGGAACGAGCTGTCAGAAGAAGAGGGAGATGTGGATACAATCACAAAGTTCAAAAGACATTTGGACATGCACATGGTTAGGAACCGTCTCCAGGGATATGAGACAAATGGGATTAGCTCAGGTAGGCAACTTGGTCGGAATAGACGAGTTGAGATGAAAGGCTTGCTTCTGTACAGTATAATCCGATGGCTGTGCCCAAATTTAATTGCAAGTAATTCATGAGATCGACAAAGGGCTCTTCATTCATTCCTGAAAACGATAAAGTTTCAATTTAGCCCCAGTTTTTTGTTCCTTAGATATATTAACATAAATTGCCGGAGGGCTTATAACGTTAAGGGTTTTCCACGGGAGTAAATGTGCTGTAGATTTCAATGAAATAATTTTAAATATATGTTTTAAATGATTTTCAGTTGCATATCAATTTTGTCTAATGCTATGATGAGAAAATTATTTGAGAGTGCGCTTAATATTCGTTTAGCAATCGATGGCAAACCCTCATGAGCATACCTCTTCGAACAGAGTACACAGGACCTGGAACATAGAACCTGGAACAGTACAACACAATACAGGGCCTTCGGCCCACAATGTCTTGCCGACCTTTAAACCTCGCCTGAGACTATCTAACTCCGTCCTCCCTCATATCCCTCTATTTTAAGTTCGTCCATATGACGATCTAGCAACCTATTGAATTTGACTAATGTACCTGCCTCCACCACCACCGGCAGCGCATTCTATACACAAACCACTCTCCGGGTAAAACAACTTCCTCTGATATCTCCCTTGAACTTCCCACCCATCACCTTAAAGCCATGCCCTCTTGTATTGAGCATTGGTGCCCTGCGAAAGAGGCGCTGGCTGTCCACTCTATCTATTCCTCTTAATATTTTGTGCAGTTCTATCATGTCTCACCTCATCCCCTTTCTCTCCAATGAGTAAAGCCCTATCTCCTTTAGTCTCTCCTCATAATGAATATTCTCTAAACCAGGCAGCATCCTGGTAAATCTCCTCTGCACCCTTTCCAACGCTTCCACATCCTTCCTATAATGAGGCGACCAGAACTGGACACAATACTCTAAATGTGGTATAACCAGAGTTTTATATAGCTGCATCATTACCCCGAGGCTCTTAAACTCGAATCATCTATTTATGAAAGCTAACACCCCATACGCTTTCTTAACTACGGTATCCATCTGTGAGGCAACTTTCAGGGATCTGTGCATATGGACCCCCAAATCCCTCAGCTTCTCTATATTACCTAGAATCCTGCTAATAACTATGTACTCTGCCTTGGAGATTGTCTTTCCAAAGTGTACCGCCTCACACTTCTCCGGATTGAACTCCATCTGCCATTTCTCAGCCCAGGTATGACGCCTATCAATGTGCTTCTGCCATCTCCTACAATTCTCTACACTATCCACAACACCACCAACCTTTGTCTCGTCTGAAAACTTGCCAAGCAACCCTTCCACCCCCTCATCCAAATCATTAATACAAATCACGAAGAGCAGAGGTCCCAGAACTGATCCATGTGGGACACCGCTAGTCACAGCCCTCCAATATGAATGCATTCCCTCTACCACAACCCTCTGCTTTCTACAGGCAAGCCAGTTCTGAATCCACATGGCCAAGCTCCCTGGATCCTTTGCCGTCTGACCTTCTGAAGAAGCCTACCACGTGGAACCTTGTCAAACGCCTTATCCATGTAGACCACATCTACTGCACGACTCTCATCAATCTCCTCAAAGAACACTATCAGGCTTGTGAGACATGATCTGTCCTTCACAAAGCCATGCTGGCTGCCCCCGATATGACCATGATTCTCTTAATACCCCTAGACCTTATCTCTAACAATCCTTTCCAGCAGCTTGCCCAACACACACGTAAGGCTCACTGGTCTATAATTCCCTGGACGATCCCTACTAGTTTTTTTTTGAATAAGGGAACAACATTTGCCACCCTCCGATCCACTGGTACCATTCCCGTGGACAACGAGGACTTAAAGATCCTAGCCAAAGGCTCAGCATTCTCCTGCTTCGCCTCGCGGAGCAGCCTGGGGAATATTCCGTCAGGACCCGGAAACTTACCTGTCCTAATGTTTTCTAACGGCTCCAACACATCCTCTCTCTTGATATCAACATGCTCCAGACCATTAACCTTACCAACACTTTCCTCAGCGTCGTCAAGGCCCCTCTCCTTGGTGAATACTGATGAGAGGTATTCATTGATACATCACCCACTTCCACTGCTTCCAGGCACATCTTCCCACCTTTATCCCTAATCAGTCCGTCCGTTACTCCCGTCATCCTACTGCTCTTCATATAAGCGTAAAATGCCTTGGGGTACCCCTTAATCCTCATTGCCAAGGCCTTTTCATGCCCCTTTCTTGCTCTCCTCAGCCCCTTCTTAAGTTCCTTCCTTGCTACCCTATTTTCTTCAAGAGCCCCATCTGATCCTTGTTGCCTGCACCTTCTGCACGCTGCCTTCTTCCTCCGAACTAGATGTTCCACCTCTGTTGTCAGCCATGTTTCCTTCACCCTGCCATTCTTTCTCTGCCTCACTGGGACAAATGTATCCCTAACATCTTGCAAGAGATCCCTGAACGACGACCACATCGCCATAGTACATTTCCCTTCAAAAATGTCATCCAAAATCACACTCGCAAGTGCTTGATTATAACCTCATAATTTGCCCTTCACCAATTAAATATTTTCCTGTCCTCTTTGCTCATACCCTTGTCCATTACAATGCTAAAGGTTAGGAAGCGTTGGTCACTGTCCCTCACGTTCTCACCCACCGAGAATTCTGTCAACTGACCTGATTCATTACTTGATACAAGATCTAATATGGCATTCCCTCAAGTCGGCCTGTCAACATGCTGTGACAGGAATCCGTCCTGGACACACTTACCAAAGTCTGCCCTGTCTAAATATTTGGTACCAAGCAGATGCCAATAAATATTTGGGAAGTTAAAGTCTCCTATAATAACAACCCTGTTATTTTTGCACCTTCCCAAAATCTGCCTCCAAATTTGCTCCTCAGTATCCTTGCTGCCAGCAGGGGCCCTATAGAATATTCCCAATAGAGTAACAGCTCCTTTTTTGTTCCTAACTTCCACCCTTACTGACACTAGGGAGGGTCCTGATATATTATCCACCCTTTCTGCAGCTGTAATAGTATCCCTGACCAGTAAAGCCACCACTCCTTCTCCTCCTCCCCATCCCTTTTAAAATCCGGGAATTTTCAGTACTCGTTCCTGCCCTGATGACAGCCAAGTCTCTGCAAGAGCCACAATCTCATTGTCACATGTATTTATCCAAGCTCTCAGTTAATCGCCCTTATTTCTGATGGTTCTTACATATAGGTAAATGTGCTTTAGCGCATCTACCTTCCTAATTTTGTAGTCTATACTCAACTTCTCTTTCCTCAAAGCCTCTCTATATGTTAGATTTGGCTTTACTTCATGCACTTCTCCCACTGACCTATCCCCCCGGTTCCCATCCCCCTTGAAAACATGTTTAAACCCTCCAGAACCACATTGCAGCAGAGGAACCTGTCGGATGAGGATAGGTTCAGTGAGCGAGGGCTTTTCACTTTGGAGAGAAGGAGGGTGAGAGGTGACTTGAAGAAGTGTACAAAATGATAAGAGGCATAGATCCAGTGGACAGTCGGAGACTTCGTCCCAGAGCGACAATGGCTAACACGAGCGGATATAATTTTAAGGTGATTGGAAGAAATAAGTGGGATATCAGGGGTAATTTTTTTTAACAGCGAGTAGTGGGTGTGTGGGACATACTTCCGGCAGAGGTTGTGGGTCCAGATACATTATGGACATTTAAGAGACTCTTAGGGAGACACATGAATGATAGAAAAATAGGCGGCGATGTGGGAGGGAAGGGTTAGATAGATCTCAGAGCAGGATGAAATGCCGGCACATCATTGTGAACCGAAGGGCCTGTAGTGTGCTGTAATGTACAATGTATCTATGAATATGGTAACAGGCCCATCAGGTCAAGATGTCATGACGAACTAATTAAAATAGTGCTTAACTGGACTAATCCCTTCTGCCAAAACAATTTCCATATCTCTCCCTTCTCTGCACATGCATGTGTCTATCTATGAGCCTCTTGAATGCCTTGACTACCACCCCAGGCACCGCATTCCAAGCACCCATCACTCTCTGTCTAAAATGACTTGCCCCGTACATGTCCTTTGAACTTACCCCCTCTCGCCTTCAATTCATGAGCTCCAGCATGAGTCGCTTTGGCCCTGGGGGCAAGATACCGGCTGTTTGCTCTATCAATGCTTCTCATAATCTTTTAAACCTCCATCAGGTCTCCCTTCGGGCTCTATCACTTCAGCGAAAACAACCCAACTTTGTCCAACTTCTCTTCACCGCAGATGCCCTCTCATCCAGTCCTAAATGGTGCAGTGGAGAGACTAACTGAGCTAGGGCTTTACTCATTAGAGAGAAGGAGGATGAGGGGAGACATGATAGTAGTATACAAAATATTAAGAGGAATAGATAGAGTGGACAGCCAGCGACTCTACCCCAGGGCACCTATGTTCAATACAAGAGGGCACAGCTTTAAGGTAATGGGTGGGAAGTTCAAGGGAGATGTCAGGAGGAGGTTTTTCACCCAGAGAGTGGTTGGTGCATGGAATGCGCTGCCTGGGGTGGTGATGGAGGCTGATACGTTGGCCAAGTTCAGGAGCTTGTTAGATAAGCATATGCAGGAATTTAAAGTCGAGGGATATGTGGGAAGAAGGGGATAGATAGTCTTAGTTGTAGTTTGAAGGTCGGAACAACAAGCTGCGCTGAAGGACCTGTATTGTGCTGTATTGTTCTATGGTTCTATGGAAACCCAGTAAATCTGTACTGCACCAATCCCAAAGCCTCCACATCCTTCCTGAAATGGGGCGACCAGAATAGAATGCAATTATCCTCTTCATAATCCTTCTGTAAGAATTGATAAGCAGTGCAATTTACATTCGAAAGTGCAGCTAGGGGCAGTATGTATCAAATGTTAAATACGATTTTAGCACTTTACGTATGACAGATTAGCGTATAACTGACAGGAGTGTCAGACGCAAATGCCTACCTTTGACAGTTATCGTTTGCTGGTCGCTCTGTTCCGAGCTGAATATCAACTCTGACACATCTATTTCGTAGTTGCACGTGTAATTCCCGGAATTCTTGCTCTGAACATTGACTATTGTGAAGTTTACGGATTTTTCGTTCTCCGGAATCAGCATCGACAACAGCGGTTTCTTCTCACTGACTTTGTACAGGAACATCTGACTCCCAGTGTAGAAGGAAGAAAAGGTACACTGGACTGTCACGTTCTCACCGGGCATGTAAACACTCGGTGAGCGGAAGACGGAAATTAATGGCTTGAGGGGCTGTTCTGCGGTAAAACAAGGAAGACATCTAATCAGGAAAATGAACTAATAATCTACCCAACGTGCATGTGCCAATGCCATCAATACGCCAAGGATATTTACTCCCACTTATCAAACATTGTTAACAATTGCTGGTTTAATTGTGCCCAATACTATTTGTCGATCAGTCCGGGGTGATGTATATGGAGTGATGGATGCTTGGAATGCCAGGGATGGTAGTCGAGGAAAATACGATAGAGGCGTTCAAGAAGCTCATAGATAGACACATGAATGTGCAGAGAAGGGAGGGATAGGGACATTTTGTCGATCAGCCTTTACTTATCCCAGCTGAAGTAATTTAGATTGCTCTGAAATTAATTCCACACATTCTTACTTTGTAACTTATGTTTCTTTTTTCCTGAACAACTCAAGCTTCTTCCTCTTAGCATCAGAGGTTCATAGCGCCAGACAGAACGGAGGGAGTCCGTTCGGGCCAACTGCTCCATGCCGACCAATATGCCCATCTGAGCTATTCCCAGTTGCCTGCGTTTGGCCTAAAACCCTCTAAACCGCTCCTATCCAAGTACGACCAAGTGCCTTTAAAATGTGATTAATCTACCTGCCTCAACCACTTGCTCTGGAAGCTCATTCCACACAACGACCATTTACTGGGTGAAAAAGTTGCCACTCACGTTGTTATTAAATCACAAGGCAAAGCAGCAGAAGTAAGCCATTCGGGCCATCGAATCTGCTTCGCCGCTTCACCACTAAATGTCTATTAAACCTATGCCTTCTAGTTTTTATTCCTCGATCCCGGGATAAAGGCTGTGTTATTCACCCCATCTGTGTCTCTCACAGTTTTATACTGCTCTGTAATGTCACCTCTACAAGCCAAATACAAAGTCCCAACCTGCTCAACGCATTTCCACAACTCAGTGCCTCTAATCCCGTCCATATGCTCATAAATCTCCTCACACTCTTTCCAGTTTAATGACATCTTTCTTATAGCAGGCGGACCAAAGCTGAACATAATATTCCAAGTGCGGCCTCACCAACGTCTTCTGTAATTTTTCTCATCAGATAGTGGTAGGACATATTCAGTCCATGGTAGGGTGCTAAGGAGGTTTGATGAACAGAGGGACCTTGAGTAGACAGAAAATACTGCAGACGCTGGAATCTAGAGTCATAGAATTAAACAGTACAGAAATAGGCGCTTCTGCCCAACTGGTCCGTGCCGATCAAAGTGCCCATCTAAGCTAGTCCCATTTGCCCACGTTTGGTCCGTATCCCCCTAATCATTCAGCAGAAGGACCAGAACTATCCAAGAAGTTTACCTTCCACTGGCTTCAATTGTCTTTTAATGGAAATTAACAATGGACGGCATCTATTGCCTTTGACAGGCACGTCCTGTTCCCGGAAATGACAATAAAATAAAAAAGATTGTGTGATTCTTTTTCCGGGTTGTACATAATACTTCGTTGCCTGAAAGAATTATTCAATAAATGTAGTGTGCTGGAAGAGCTTAGCAATGTTTCACGGTTGTTTGTAGTTTATGAAGAAATGCAGTATAAAGAGAAGATCAAATGCTACTATAATTTAATTAATACAAGCATTTAGTGTCGTAATTGCAAATCCTGATTTGAACGACAGTTCACGAAATCGCAAAGAGATAACTGAAAAGCGTTCGTTTTATTTGGTGAAATCAATGCCTTAATGCACCTCATTATTTGTTAAGGCAAGTCAAAGTAAACGTAACATTTGTATATAGGAGATATCGTATGACTGTGTTTTTTTCTGATAAACAGAAAAAACACAATTGACTAGTATTGAGTTAGGTCAAATGTTTTAAGATTCGGGATTGATAATGTTGCAAACGACCTGCAAACCACAATGTCTCCAAACTCACTCCCGAAATCCATGCATCATTTAAACGGATGCATGACAATATACTTCAAACAAACGCCCAGTATTTTCGCTATTGAATTGAGGTGAAACCTACATGCATCGGAATTTCGCAATTCTACATTATATTGCGAAGGGCTCTAAGTTGCAATAAAAAATCCAGCGTCCCTTCCCAGAGCCCGGTGTTTCCGCTCTTCTCTACGGCAACCAAACTGAAAATAGTTCTACTTACGTGAATTTCAAATTGCAGGCCCTCAAGCCACTTTTAAGTATCCCAAAGTTTGCACTCTTCCTTTGAGAATGTGGATTCAATTTTGCAATACGAAATAATGTTGTTCCTCAGGAAAATATGCCCGTAAAATGGAATCCGAATTGTATGTGCGTTCCCTTACACATTATCTCAAAGTCAATTGTATCTTGATATAATAGTACAGCTGTTATTGATCAAATTATTAGTAGGCCAATCACCTTGTACCTTTACTTATTCATGTTCTAATCTTTACGTCGCAATCAATGCAACGTTTAAAACGTTAACCCGAACTGTTCCCTGGTTTGGAGACGAGTGAAATTATTTGTTGTTCTCATAATTGATAACGTCACTGCCACCGTCCGACTGGGTTTCTTACGGAAAAGACGTGTCTGGTAAAAAATAAGTATGCCCCACAAAAGGCAACTTAGTTTTTATGACTTTTCTAAATGGACGGCAGAGTGTGGATCTGGACTTCTGCGCTAAGTTGATGGTCAGTTATTCTAAAATAATTGAATCTCAACGTCTTTTCTGATGGAAGATACAACAGATAGACTTCCTACCAGAGTGCAACATTGCAAGCTATTCAGTGTTTACCTGAACAAGTTACTTCTGCTCTGAAATAACCGTAGCAGGTGTTCTCTGTCCAGGAGAGCGAATGGCAGTTCCACAAGAGCGTTTCAGTGCCCAGGCAATGAACGTAGTTCAGTTGAACTTCGTTGACTCCCATCGGATAGCGTTCGCTGGGAGAGGCGCTCTTCGCAAAGCCACAACCGAGTTGCCGGCAGACAACTTGTGCTTCTGCAATGTGCCAGCCGTTTCCGCAGACTTTTCCCCAAGTGCCATTGAAGTAAACTTCCACTTCTCCATCGCAATCTTTATCCTTATTCGCAAGTCTGATCTTTATACCACCTGATAACGTGGGCATAAGTCTGTTGTCAGTGAGCTACGGGAGGCAACCGTTGTTCGCCACTGTAAATATTTACATTATTCACTGATAAGCAGCACATCTCCCGGATATACACACAGGCCGCAGCTTGCACTGTAATGACTAAATGATATTCCAATTGTCCTGATATATGTTGAAAATCTATCAACACGTAGCAGACGCTAGAAGCGTAGTGGAACTGAGCCGATAGTCCGAAAACCTAAAGGACAGATTTCTTATGTTTTCATTGAAAATCGAAGCAAATGCAAACGTTGAAAATACGAAATAAGAATATAATATTTCCAAGCATTCTGAGGGTCAAGCCGGCATCCCTGAAAACCGGGACATCTCTAACATTTCAGGCATAGAACTCCTCATTACGAACAGGGAAAATAGGAATACGGGTTAAATTTAATTTGGAGACAAGTTCAAGAGAGATTGAGAGTACGAACTGGCTATTGTGAATCGCTTTCCAACTTAATAAGATATTTATGACGGCTCTTCTATCACAGAAAAATGAGGGAAGACAAAGAGAGAGAGAGAGAGAGAGAGAGAGAGAGAGAGAACGGAGACAGAGAGAGAAAGAGAAAGAGAAAGAAAGAGAGGGGGCAGACAGAGGGAGAGGAAGATTTTAATCGCTGTGAAACGCTTTTTGTTGTCAAATCTGGAAGCCAAAGGAAATGTTCAGCATCACCCATAGATCATGAAGCGCCGACAGAGAGGGCTATCAATGTAAATTTTACATACTATGTGCACATATTAAGCCTTCTATTATCGCTGACGGTACGGAAAATAAAATGTGTGTCCAATATTACATCACCTGCCCCCAAAATAAATTGTGTCATGACAAAAATGCATCAATATTATTTATGTTTGAATGGTGCGCTGGTTCATTTTGTGTGCGGAAATTTATCAGTGTAACTATGTTTGTAATATTCTAAATGGGGTCATAATTTTCATTTTACATTGTGACTCACTTGACATTTCGAAGAAAACATCGAATGTTAATAATATTTATTTGAATGGTAAATAGTGAGTTTTCAGTGTTTACACCTGAAGCACCTCATAATAATCAATGTGGTGTAAGGTGGCGGTTATCGGCGATTTTAACGAAAAAAAAGCGAACATATAATTATTGAAAGAAAAAGGCAAGCCTGGGACTTTCGACAAGCAAATATCCTCTCAACTGGTCCATATTCTGAAGCTAAATGCCAAACACAATCCTCCTGTCTCCAAAATAAACAACACATTTTCGACGAACTTACTTTGTTCGTGGTTCAATATCATTCTCACCTACCTTGCACTGTAATATTTAGGCTACTGCTCAGGGACGAGTTTAAATGAAGATGCTTCGACAAAAATACTTCATATTTACAGAAGTAACTGCCTCCGTCGCTTTTTTGTATCTGCGTTATATTGAAGGTAGCCTGTGATAACGAGTCGGATGCCGTCTGGGAACTAATTAAGTTATTTTCATTGTCTTTGTACAAATAAAACTTGCACTCATCATATTGCTCCGGTGCCTCGCATCTGAAGGTAATGTCTTGACCTTCCACAATAACACTGGGAGTTCGGAAATGGGTAATCTCTGGTGGAGGGAGGAATTCTGAAATGGATGAAAGAAAGATCAAAACGTTTTCATAAACCCGGAATACAAAGTTCAATTTTCATTGAAAACAAACACTGCACGGATGAGTATAACATGAGTCTCCATATCTGTCTACTTCGAGAAATAGTTATGTAACACTGAGCCAGGGAATTCAGTATTCAATCACATCAGAATACATTTGGTTAGAGAGGTTCCATCACGCATTTATCCGAATGTATTTAATAATAAAAAAAGAAATCTGGTGCCGTATTCCAGGTAGACTACAGTTACTATATGTGTATTTTGTTGTGTTTTTTGTGTGTGTGTGTGTGTGTTTGTGTGTGTGTGTGTGCGTGCGTGTGTGTGTGTGTGTGTGTGTGTGTGTGAGAGAGAGAGAGAGAGAGAGAGAGAGACAGAGAGAGACAGAGAGAGACAGAGAGAGGGGAATAGTGGGTAATGGCGGGAGCAGGAAAATTGGAACAGGACGGCCACTTACCTTCGTGGGCACAGTTGAAAGGAAATATACAGAGTGGTTGAAATGAACATTCGGAAGAGGTTGCAAATACAATGTAATTCGAACTGAAGCGCCGTTATTTATATTCGTTCAAAATCCCAACATGGTGTTCACGGAAAATTACATGTTCAGAGCAATTTAGAACTGAAAATATTGTGTCGCTGAATGGTGGGTCAGGAAAATATCTGACTATTGTAAAAATCGCCATTTCCCTGTGGGGCTGGAGGTTTTCACTTGGTCTAGGCTACAGATGACATAAAGTTACAGAGGATTAGTTTTCAATAACCCTCTAATATCACCTAATAATCCCCATCACACTTCATCACTGCTTCAAGAATGAGGTGACCCTTCCCCTACTCTCCCCCCCCCCCGCCCCCCGCACCCCTAATCCCGTCACATCCTCATAGAGAACATTACCAGGATTAGAAACACCCTGAGGGCGAAGTTCTGAATAATGAGCTCAGAATGGGCATGTTTTCCGACCATCAAATGCGCAGTTTGAAGGCATGTTTTTAATGGAAGTTTATCATTCTATTTTCTGTTTCCCTCGTGAGCTAGAATAATGAACATGGTCGGAAAACATGCCATTTAGTTTTATGAGCATTCACTTCTGCCATTTGCTTCTGGGCCAATCAAGGCAGCGCTTGGTCGTGGACTCCTTTACATGAGGTAACATGGCAGTTTCGGCTTGGTTTATGGAAACTGAGAGCAGGAATGTCATGTAACAAGGGTTTTTTTATGTCTAACTCACGTGGCAATGGGCTTCTAGCGTGCAGAGACTTCCGTGGATGTCTAGGAACCAATGGACAGCCTGGTCATAGAGATTGATAGGAGACCAGGCGCATTTTCGCCTCCTGTTGTGTTGAACTTCCGGAATTCCAACAAGGGAGATCTGAATCAAAACTCTAGATTTGGTATTGGCATTGGTTTATTATTGTCACTTGTACCGAAGTACAGTGAAAAACCTGTCCTGAATACCGATCGTACAGGTCACTTCATTGCATAGTCCAGTTACATTGAGATAATACAGAGTGCATTGAGGTAGTACAGTTAAAAACAATAGCAGTACAAGTAAAGTGTCACAGCTGCAGAAAAAGTGCAGTGCAATAAGGTTTAAGGGCGCAACAAGGTAGATCGTGAGGTCAGAGTCCATCGTATAAGGGAACTGTTCAACAGTCTTATCACAGTGGGATAGAAGCTGTCCTTAAGCGTGGTGGTACGTGCCCTCAGGCTCCTGTATCTTCTGCCTGACGGGAGGGGGGAGAAGAGAGAAAATCCCGGGTGGGTGGCGTCTTTGATTATGTTGGCTGCTTCGTCAAAGCAGCGAAAGATAAAGACAGAGTCCTGAACTGCTGATACTCCGTTTTCCTGGTTACTCTATTTTCGAAATGCCACTGTGATAAAGATCTTAAATACTTCTTTGGTCATTTTGTTCTTCCCATTTTGTTCCTTACGTATCCTTCATGAAAAATCTTGATATCCCCAAGCTGCTGCCTGCTACGTGTTGGATGTGGTACTGTTGGGTTTATTTGCAGTGGAGGCCTTGCCCGCACGCGGTTCTTGCAGTGTTGCGCACTGCGGGGACAGCGCTTGTTTCGCGGGCGCTCTTACTTCAACCAACGACCTGACTCGTGTCGATTTAAAACTTGACAGGTGAGAATTTTTTAAACTATTTTCCTGCCCCCACTGCTGAGCAAGATCTGGTGGGGTAAATTCCCATTCTTCTCCAAAACGTTAGGGATGTTGCTGTCCATCTTCAGGACCATCTTGGCCTTTGAGGAGTTTGGTCAACATGACTTCATACCTTACTCTGCCTCATCCAGCCTCCGAAACATTACGTCAGATGGCAGCGATGTCGGTGCTGACAGTGAACGATGTTTGGTGTTGCGAGTGACATTATTGCTGGGAAATCTAGAACCAGGTAACTATGGTAAGAAGACTAGGAATTCCGGCCTTGGATATTCTGTCAGCACTCTAAATTGCCACGGATGCGGGGAGTGCTCAGCTGGAACTTAGTTTGCGATAGGCAGTCGTGACGCCACGAAAGAGCACAAGATTTCCCATATGCAAGATGCGGATGGTTGCATGTCCCACGGTGTATTTATTCAACGGCAGTTTACATCTGAGAGTTACTTTTCAAAAGAACGTGGACGTAACAACTCTCTGAATGTGTTCAGAGAAAAAGGTTACAGGAAAATAAGCGGGGTATTACGATTGGTCTGAAAGTCCCCATTGAGTCACTAGGCCTATGCCGTGGCAGGAATAAAGAAAACAAAAATATTCAAATGTACGAACTCACATGCAAGTATGTTCAGCCCCTTTTTATTCCAAGGTAGATTGCCACTCAGTAAGAAAGCAGTAAGGGGACGCTGTAAAGGTCAGAATCCCCGGGACTGCCCTGAGTAATCCAAGCAGATTTGATGCACACGGGACAGACATGGTGGATTGATGTTACATCCAGGCAGATTACCTGCTAATTTACACCATTAGGCAAAATTGTGCTTTCGCTTAATGCCTCAGGCTATGCAATTTATAAAGTCCCACACTAATCCTATTCAAAAACCGTTTATCGATTTCTGAGAGCAAATTGTTCGACCATTCAAGGAAAAAAGTACCTCTATAATTCTCAAACATTCTGTTGTTAACAATTGAGCATATTTTTGGAGTGCCCAGTTGTTAATCCCAGTTAGAAAGAGGTGCTCAGTTGAAATTCACATGATTCCATCTTACTGCATCTTACTTCGGAGGTCAGGTAGCATTTGTGTGTGTGTGTGGGAGAGAGACAGAAAGAGAGGGAGGGAAAGAGAGGAATGGAGAAAGAGAGTGAGAGAGAGAGAAAGCAGGCAGACGTACAAAGACAGAGATAGACTGAGAGAGGATGAGCAGATCGGGCCGGTGACCTTTCGGCATCACAGTTATCGATCCGAAACGTTAATTCTTTTTCTGTCGGTCCATGCACTGCCTGACCTGCTAAGTACTTCCAGCATTTTCTGTTTCCAACTTAATTTCAGACTGACATCTGCATTTTTTGTACGTTTTAATTCGAAATAATGTGTCTCAATTGTGTCACAAAATAGTCACGTACTCTTTCCCAAATTTTAAACATCAGGAAGCCCGTTCTATCGTTATGCTTCTGGTTAATTGTTGGAGATGAGCAGACACGTGCACTCATAATAGGGTGGACATCCGCCTGGCAGATCCGAGAAGCGCACACACACACACACACACACACACACACACACACACACACACACACACACACACACTCACACACACACTCACACACACACACACACACACACACACACACACACACACACACACACACATGTCGTAATAACACAGTAAGGCGCAAATACAACGGCCCACAGTTTCACATAACACTTCCGTAAATTGTGCAACGACGGGAAGGATTATATTTTTGTTTATAACTGGAATCTCTGACAAGATTAATAACTGAAACATAGATTCTATTATTTTTGCAGTCTTATATAGACACCTTAGAGACATCGTCGAAGAGGAAATGCTGCTGTATTCTGAACTTTTCATACGTTTTCAGTATTAAACTGTAGTGCGTCTTGAAAGAAAATAATGCACCAATAGTTACGGAATGCTGATCTTACCATTTGTAGGTCTGTCATGAAAGGGTTTAAAGTTATACCATAAGTAGGTAATACTCAATTCGCTTAGCAAAATAGTTCTTTCATTGTAGGCATCTATATTTTAATGCATAAAGTAGAACTTGCCTTTCAACAGAACGTCTATATTGTCACTCTTTGCGGATCTAAATGTTCTCCCAGAAATTTGAGAATCGTAACTGCAGCTGTAATTTCCTTTGTGTTTTTCTGTTATGTTCGAAATTACAAACGTAGCAGTAAACTGCCTCTTTGTAGGGTTTTTGGTTATGACGGGGGTATTGCCGTTGTCTTTGTAGAGGTAGAACATTGTCGAAGTGTAGAAACCTTGAGTACTGCATTTTATCTTCAGGTCTTCTCCTTTAATAAAAACACCAGATCTTTTGCCATTGTAGATAGTTGGTTTCGGTGGGTGATCTACAACAGAAGGCCCGGAGAAGAGAACGTTGTGCAATGAGGCATGAGATGAAACAAAGGTTACAATATGCTCCATGTTATTGTACTGGTAGTTCAGTTATAACGCGATCCTTGTGTTTCTAACAAACGTCCTGTTGTATAAAATGACGTTTTATAAACAATTGTGTCAATTGGAAGGGTGGGGTTTAGTTGTTAGCCGCTAGAGAGTTTCAGACTCGTAATAACAAAATATATTTTCCCGCAGGACTTTCAAAATTAATGTGTTTTAAAAGCTATTTGTTTAGTCTATTGCTGCAATCTAAGATTACCAAAGGCTGCTTAACACATCGTTCAATAACGAATCTGCGCACAAGCGTCAATGGAAGCGATTTCTTGTCAATTTCCAATAACTTCCCGCGGAGAAAAAAAATCAGCTTGATTTTTTTGAGAGCTAATGGTTTCTGATTACTGCGGGGAGGTCATGTTTCAACAGTTCCTCCACATACCCCCCCCCCCCCAAAAAAAAAGAAGCCAATGTTTTTCCTGATTAATTTGCAACGTAATTCGTAAGTTGTTCTAGTTTCCGAATGAAATCGCGTTATAACCAATTCGGTCCACGTAATGCAAATAACTTTCTCTACTATACTAATCGTGGCATGTTCAATCCGTGTTATGGAAGCAAGTCCTCCTCCACGGCGACCTGTACTTTTAAGAAATACAATTAGGAATTGTACATCGGCGTGTAAACGTAATGCTGTCCAGATATAGAGCAAAATTTATAGGTATATTAAACTATATCTGTAGAAGACTGTCGATATGCAAGGTGACGATCAGAGGTAGTCATAAAGGTCAATTCCTTACCAGGATTGCATATTACACCAGCGTCCTCTATGTGATTGCAATTATGCTCCCCGATTGGCCTGATTTGGCACTGACGTAAGTTCGTCTCAGTTCCCACACACTCCACGTCATCCAACCAGATGTCATCCACACCTTCACCGAATTGAGATGACCCTCTTGCCGATTCAGCGAATCCACAGTTTATCTGCCGACAGACAACCACAGCATCTGCCATGTCCCAGTAATCATCGCAGATTGTCCCCCACGTGTCATTGTAGTAGACTTCTACTCTTCCAGAGCAAATACTGTCTCCATCGACCAGTCGTAATACAATCAGGTCTGAGGCAAAACAAAATTGGGCCGAAGTATTAAGATTAACCAATATTACTTCGGATAAACATCCTGGAGTTAGTCTTCCAAGGAAAAACAGTACAGCTCTGTTTTTATCTTATCCTACGATTGTCACCGAAGCATAACGTGGGAACAGTAGTTCTTCTGTCCGCTGAGAAGGAACCGATTGAACAATGCCCACAGAGTCAGAGTTAGGACCAACATGACCCAGTTACGCCGATCCTACATCAGACATTTTAGCGTCTCACATTACAATCAGCTCCCAGCATATTGTAGCTCCCACCTGTAGACTGTGCCAATTAACCAAGCAAGCAGCACATCACTGGGAAGTAGTGGTGTTGGCGGCGGGGGGGGGGGGGGGTTGGGTGGGGGGGGAGGGTGAGGAGAGTTAACCGAAGTAGCCGGAAGTACCTACGTTGTCAGAGAGGGAAAGTGAATGATTCGCACAAAATACACCGGAAATCAGGATTGAACTGGGGACGATGTGAGGCAGCACATCACACAGCACGGAAACGGGCCACTCGGCCGAATTGGCCCAAGGCGGACTGAGATTCCCATCTAGACTCATTTCGCCACGTTTGGCGCATATCCATCTCAAACTTCTACTGTTCATCTGCATGGCCAAGTACGTTTTAAATGTTGTTAGTATACCTGTGTAAACCACGTCCGCTGGCAGCTCCTGCAAAATACCTTCCATCCTTGAGGTGAAAAATTTGCCCTTCAGTTTCCTATGAAGTCGCTCCACTTTCACCTTGCACTATGCCCAATCGTTCTTGATTCCCCAACACAGAGGGAAAAGACTGTGCATATTCATCCTATCTATGCCACTATGGATTTTCCACACCTTTAGAAGATCAACTCTCACTCTCCTACGCCCCAATAAAAGATGTCCCAGCCTGTTCAACCTATCTTCACATCTCAGTCCTTCGAGTCCAGGAAACATCCTCATAAATCTCCCCTGAATTCTTTCAAGGTTGTTGGCATTTTTCCCATGGCAGGGAGCCCAAAGCTGAGCACAATATTTCAAATGTGGCCTCAGCAAAGTGTTGGATAACTAGAACATAACGTCCCAAATTCTATACTCAGTGTCCGAACTGACGAAGGCCTGCATGCCATAAAATTTCATCAGCAACCTCCTTACCTGTGACGCCATTTTGGGAGAACCATGTACTTGTACTCCAAGGTCCTTCTGTTCTACAACACTCCTGAGGACTCTATCGCTGACTGTGAATTTCCTACCCTGATTTGTCTTCCCAAAATGCAACACCTCGTACTTCTCTGCTACGCCACTCTTGGTTAAGGGTAATTTTAATTAACTGCATTGCCAAACTATTTCAATTAATTTCCTTCCAGACAGTTCCAGAGCATCCAGTGTTTCCTCAATAAGCGGCTGCATTGCTTGATTAATTCTGTCATCCCATGAAACTAAACATATATTTAATTCTTAAACACCTATTGCTGTCTTTGACACATTTACTGTCCTGTCAGTTATTGTACCTTACTCCATTTGAAACAAATATTTTCAGAAGGGGATCATAACCCTCATTTCCTGAATACCTGCGTATCTTCAGCATGAACATGTGAATTGTTAAGTGGGTAAATAGGATTGTCGTTGTCACGCACCGAGGTACAGTGATAAACTTGTCTTGCACACTGTTCATACAGATTAATTCATTGCAACAGTGCATTGAGATGCAAGCAAAATAACGTGCTTCAGTTACAGAGGAAGTGCAGAGCAAGTAAAAAATAATGTGCAAGATCTGACGAGTTAGAGTTTGAGGTCAAGATTCCATCTTATCATACTGGGGAACCGTTGAATAGTATTTTTACAGTGAGGTAGAAGCTGTCCTTAACCCTGGTGGTACGTATTTTCAGGCTTTAGTGTAAAATATAGAACATATAACATTACAGTAGAGTACAGGTCCTTCGGCCCACAATGTTGTGCCGAAATTTTATTCTGCTCTAAGATCTATCTAACCCGTCCCTCCCATACAGCCCCTGATTTCTCTATCATTTATGTGTCCATCTAAGAATCGCTATAATGTCCCCAATGCGTGTGCCCCCCCCGCCTCCACGCACCCACCACCCTCTGTGTAATGAACTTACCCCTGACATCCCCCTTATATCTTCCACCAAGCACTTTAAAATTATGTCCCCCCGTGTTAACCATTATCGCCCTCGGAAAAAGTCAATCCAGTCGGTAAATGCCTCTTATCATCTTGTATTTATGTGTACTTTTCCCATAACCAACGATTCGCTTGTTTACGTAAGTGCAATACATTACGCGTTGGATCATTGTATGTTGTAAACAGAGAAACCGGATGCTACGCTTCCTTCCCTCATAATTAAGACGCGCTGCCAGTTTAATTGGGCACTGCAGGCTAGTTACTGTGAAGAGTAGAAGAATGGCAATGGCTGTTGCTGGACAGTGCTGATGGGATACATGGCAGGAAGTACAGACTACTTTGGTAAAATTGATGGAATGGCATTGCTGGAATTGCTCTGGGAGTCGGCATCAACAACATGGTCTGAACGATGTTCATCTGTGCCGTTGTAAATATAAATATGAAGTCACGATCTTTGTATCGCGGCAGGGTGCCCTCTGTTTTAATGGTTCTGCAATTTCCTGAAAAAATTAAATTCATTCACTCTTGCTCTTGGGCACGAAATTCAATATCATGACAGCTCACTGCTTGAAGAAATTTTCACTTCAAGTTCTGCAGACAATCAGGCTAAATTTACATCCCTTGTTTCTCCCGCACCATCTTGTCCTCCACTGAACCGTCAGCAGCTCCACGCGACCATCGACTGAGGTATTAGTTCTGGATGTTCGCTATTCATTCACAACCTTCCTATCTTATTAGCCAACCGTTCTTTGTCTGATCAGTTTCCTGAGAACAGGCTCTACTCCGATTTAAGCTCCGCCCTTCTATTTGTAAAGTTCAAGTTCCTGCACGTTTTAAGATGAAAGGCAAACACTCGCTAATATTCCTTGCTTTCGCACCTGAGATTTTATGCTGATAATCCGCTTGTCATCACTTATGGTTTGACCTTACTGACAACTCGTTTAAATCTATTCTACACACCAATTCTGTCGCGATGAGACATGTGTTATTGCATCGTACACCAATCCATCGACTTCATCAAATGTGAGATTTGTTCTCGAAAATTTCATCACGACTTCCACTTCTGAATCATTTATTATTTTGCACCGTTAATTCAATATACGTTATACATTAATGAACTATGCTCATGTCATTAGACTCGTTGGCGTCTGGTTTCTATGGCTATTTTATACATTCCATACATATGGTGGTGATCATTCTTTTCTCGTAAATCACAGACAGACTCAAAGAGGAGAGAAGTATGAAAATACTCCTCTTCGCATGTTGTTGACGGTTGGGATTGGTGCAGAGAGAATGCAGTCCTACGCATTCGACGGGGGAGTGTGGTCGGTGTGGGTGAGTGGAGTGAGGTTGATGTGGGTGAGGGGATTGGAGCAGTTAAGGCAGTTGATGTCGTGTCAGCAATTGGAAATGAGAAGGAAAAGAGGGAATTTATGCCAGACGGACTTGTCTAATGGGAAGGGGAATACTGGAGACACGAAAGGAGGTCGTCAGTAAAAGGGGTGAGAATTCACTGCCAACGAAATATCGGAGGTGCTTGAAGACCAGCTTGGCATCATATCAGGCTTGGAGCTCACTGAGGAGCAGGCGCCGGAGTACGAAGGTGAGGCTTCTACTCAGGACAGTGACAGAGAGAGGGACGTAAGGGGAAGGTGAAGATAAGTTAGGGGCTGGAGCCTGGGACAAGTCATGAGGTGAGAACGTCGGATCAGAGAATGCCATTCAGCAGCAACTGACCATGCGCTTGGTTTCTGATGAGCAAGGTGTTTCCTCCGTTCATTTTATTGGAAAAGGACAAGTACTCAAGACGTAGATAATAGCTTTCTGGCAATCATAGATTTTCCTATCAATTGTTAACTGATACACGTTGGACAATCCACTTTTGTTTAGATAGGTCGAGGAACTCGTAGGTCAGCCTAAGATATTCAGCTAGTGATGTCTGGGAGCGCATTTTCTTGTTTCATTCTTTATTGATGGCGTTTGAACATTTCTGCAAATACATCAGCCAATCTGATCCTTTTATATACAAAATGCCTTTTAATAGATAAAAGATTGCTTGATGTTGAATTTCATGTATTTGTTCATTTGTACTAACCTTCAGAAGCCACGGTTTCACTGACAAGAAGAAGAACTGTGGAAGAAATAGAGAAAAACTATTATATGGAAATTTGAAAATATGTAACCAGGTGTTAATATTTTGAAAAATATGGTAGTAAAATATGCACTAAGGTGGAAATAACATGACTAACGTAGAGCGGAAAGAATTTAAGACGTTGAAAGATAGGCAGATAAGGACACTAATACTTAGCTAGACAGGCAGATAGACATATGGACAGTGAAAAACACAGAGACAGACAAAAACATGGATAGATCGATAGACAGACAGACAGACAGACCGACAGATAGATAGATAGATAGATAGATAGATAGATAGATAGATAGATAGATAGATAGATAGATAGATAGATAGATAGATAGATAGATAGATAGACAGACAGACAGACAGACAGACAGACAGACAGACAGACAGACAGACAGACAGGCAGGCAGGCAGACAGAGAAAGAGAGAGCGATCCTTCCAAAAAGTATCGTAAGTCCTCTAGGCCAGAATTCGGTTTTCATCCATCAGGATCTTGCGCTTATTTGCCACATTATAAACTGGCTAACAATTTGATGTTGTGGCAAACCCAGATAAAATTTTCCGTTGTACGCATGAACACATGATTAACATTTACAAATTCAATTTTGCTTCAAACGTAAAGATCAGGATTATTCCAAGCTTGGATGGCTAAGTCCTGTTTATACTATTGATATTTTCATGTCAGTTAGGAAAACCCAGAAACCGAGGGATAACATGGTGCAATGTCCTTCCTAATTGCCCTTGACTACATTGTCAATCATCCAACCATGTTTACCAAGTGACAGATTCTCCCACACACATTTTTCGAGTGACCTTGGTATGGAACACGTAAAAGAAGTCCCTGATGGGGACATGCTCACGAAAGATCGGTGTCCCTGCAATATCGAAGAGAATGAAACTAATGCCCTTCGAGCGACAGAGAAAAAGCAATGAGGCTTCATACTATGTTTCGGCAACTGAAATTTCAGATGCAATGAATAGAAATAATCTACTCCCTTTGCTTTCAGGGTCGATAACCAAAGTGCATTAACTTTACGCGACTAACAAGCACTGCACAAATTTCGTTTCGTAATACTGTGTTAGAAATTGGAATATGCAAATTGATTGCGCGTGGATGTGGACTCAAGTGTGACGTCAAAATAAATAGGAAGTAACGTTTCATCCAGGGAGCGGAATGATATTTGCAAGCTGTTGTCCACTGCGTCTGCATTGTTCTTCGAAAACGCCTCACTTCCCTCATTCTGTTAATTAAGCAAAGTAAATTGCTAAATTTGTTTATTAATGTCACATGTCCGAGGTGCAGTGGAACACTATGTTTTGCATGCCATCCATACATATCATTTCATCACATCAGTTCCCTGACGTAGTACAAGGGACAAGCAAGAACATAATGAAGAATAAAGTGTTGCAGTTACAGATAAAATGCAGTGCATGCAGAAAACAAGGGAAAAAGGCATAACGAGGTAGATCGTGAGAACAAGAGTCCATCTTATCGGACTATACGTCCGTTCAATAGTCTAAAAACAGCGGGATAGTAGCTGTCTTTGATACTGGTAGTACGTACGTCTAGGCTTTTGTTTCTTCTTCCCGACGGGAGAGGGGAGAAGAGAGAATGTCCAGGGTGGGTGGGGTCTTTGATTATGTTGACTGCTTTACCGAGGCAGCGGGAACTGCATACACAAAATTCTTATTTCAGTAAACCGACATTAATGAAATTCGGGCAGTGTCAGAACTTTTTCAGTCTCGGCGACAGTTTTGCGGGATTTACGTTCAGAAGGTTTGGAAAGAATCACGTTATGCGGCGCATGATGCGCGATACAGTTTACTCTGATCCTTTTGATCGACAGTTTACGGTAAGCAGGCCAACAGATAATGGAAATCAACATTACTCACCGCTGCAAAAGACAAAACTGAGGCGCATCTTGATCTGTCTTCAGTGACACATTAAAACCTGGAAACAGAGATTTCAATGCCACATAAGGAGATTCCCTCCGCGTGGCATACAGTGTGATCTTCTGAAAGAGAGGGAGAAAGGATGTATTTAGTTTTTGCAGGCTCTGTGTTTCAGTGATGTGTTTTAGCTCACTTCACTTATGTAACGTAAGTAAAGAGATTATAATAAAACATGCGTTCAGATTATAGATTTCACGTCCTTCCCATTCGAGCCAACTGGGTTTCCTGCCAATAAAGTACTGTTTCAGATGTTCGTACGTAATCATGACCCAGGTGATAAAGCTAGACCTTGCAATTATGCGCCACATATTAAAATCCTGGGTGATCATTTACTTCAAACATATTCTCCTGCACTCACTCTATGTTTACCGATTACCTTAATATCTAACATTCCGTATCCTGAATATCCTCTAGCCGCCTTGGATATAAAATTCTAAAGACTTCACCCACAGTGAGGTAATTGCTTCTCACTTAAAACGAAAGAAAAAATAAGCCAATTGGTCCACAGAAACCTCCCACCCGCTTATGTGATGAATATGTAGCTGGAGGTACAACTATTGTAGGTCGAAGACCCTTCCTAACAATCTCCCTCTCTCTGCCTCTCTATCACTCCCTCTCCCCTCTCTCTCCCCTCACTCCCTCTCTCTTTCCTTCTCCCTCTCTGTCCCTCCATCTCCCCCTCTCTCTCCCCTCTCTCTTTCTCTCTCGCTCTGTCTACATCTCCTTCTATCTCTCTCTCTCTCTCCCCTCTCTCTCGCCCTCTCTCTAGATCTTTAGAGATCTAAAGTAGATTGAAAATCATCTGTCCTTTGTCGTTAACTTTTCAACCAATAGATCCCAATATTCCCAACAAAGACAAAAGATGTTAGGAACACTTGGCAAGTCAGGCAGCCGTGAAGGAAAGAGACACTGTGATAGCATATCAGATCGACGACCACTCGTCATCTCTTCGTTGGTTACAGTTGAGGAGACTTCTCATGTACCTGCCTTTCTCAGAGCAATGATTTATTTTTCTTTAACCAATGATATCGTCTTTTTCACAAACGCATGGTCATTTGGTAAATGGGTTTATTATTGTCAGATGTACGGCGAAAAAAGTCTTCGGAAATCCTTCTGAAAACAATGTAACAAGGAACTTTAATACTGACTCTATTTAAACTAGTAAATATCAATAGATGTACAACATCCATATTCCCATCAGTGTCTTCAGTTCAACGTCCATATTTGCTGTCTTCCTTGCAGTAATGTATTGCGATTCAGAGTAACCAGACTCCTTCTCGTTCGCTTCCGACCTTTATCTTCTGTATGTCATTTATGTTCTGCAATAACATCCAATTTGCCATTTTACCTTCCGAACGACTTGTTAAACCAGCAAGATGACATTCCGTAATTCATGCACAAAAACCAAAAACGCCAGGATTGCACCGTATTTCAATCATGTGCGATATGTTATCATTCAGTTATTTGGTATAAACCAATCACTTAAGGTGACGTCATCAAAAATAAAGTTAATTACGCACCGCTTTCGAAAAGATTAAAATAAATATTCCATGAATAGTGATTTCGAAACACAATTGCTCGATCATTTTCAAATGCTGATGTATTATTGTACTTGAAGCAAAGAAGTAGGGAACGCGTGCAATTCCTTAAGAAGGGGAGGTCAGTAGAACACTTCAGCGAAGGGAAGTCGGGAGAGCACATTGATGGGTTAGCGGTGGAAAGGATGAGCAGCTTCAAGTTCCTGGGCGTTAACATCTCAGAGGTCTATCTTGGGCCCAACACATTGATACAATCACGAAGAAGGCACTCCCGCGTCTCAACTTAATTCGGTTTGACAAGATTTGCCATGTTACCAAAGGCGCTTGCAAATTTCTGCAGATGTGCGGTGGAGAACATTCTGACTGGATGCTTCAACCTCTGGTATGGAGACTCCAATGCGCAGAATTGATGAGGCTGCAGAGGTCTGTATACTCAGCCAGTCCTATCACGGGCACAACTCTCCCCACCATTTGGACATCTTCAAGAAGCGGTACCTCAAAAAGGGGGCATCCATCATTCAGGACATTTACCACCCAGGACATTCCCTCTACAGGTTACTACCATCGGGGAGGAGGTACAAGAACCTGAAGACCCTCACGCACCTTTTCATGAATAGCTCCTTCCCCTCCGCCATCAGCTTTCTGAACTGTCCATAAACCCATGAACACTACCTCGTTATTCGCCTTTTGCACTACTCGTTTATTATTGTAATTTGCGGTAATTTTTATGTCTTGCACTGTACTGCTGCCGCCAAACAACAAATTGCACGACATATGTCAGTAATAATAAACCTGATCGTAATTCTGAATGCTTCCAAAGAGAAGCCACCCCACTTTGCAACCTGTATATTACAATTTAGCGAATGTTAGTGCAGAGAACTATTGGATTATAACATATAGTTGCCATGGATATCTCTTTTATACGTCTGTACCACAGGAATTAATGAAAATGTGCTCACATGTACTGGAGATATTGGAGAACGAAATGGGGATTAGAACGAAATTCAGATACCTTCACCCGGGGTTTTAGTAACAAACATCCATGGGTTACGACCACAAAATTAATGTGGATAACAGACCACACTATCCGCTGCCACAACCCCCCACCCCACCTCTGATGCGCTGCGCCGACAATAAACATCTGTAACACCATTTTATGTAAAACCTGATCATATGGCGAGTACCGTTGGTGCTTCAATCACTTTTGATTCTCAACGAAAACAGTAACTCAAGAAATCTCCCGAAACTCAACTCCGATCAAATCCGGTGCACGTTGTTGGAAATCTGGGGATAGACACGCGTCACGTTCTCAGAAGCCACCGGCACTTGTTTGTCAAACTTTAGCTTTGAGCTGAATAAACAGGGTTATCACAGATCATAAGACCAGAGAGCAGAGTCCAATATTCTGGCACCAATAGGACATCTGCTGTAATTATTAAGCTAAAGGACATCCACATTGTCCTAAACTAAAATCCCTTGAGATTTTGTACAGTCATTATTATATGGTTTTCTCTCACTTTCTTTACCGACATTAAGTCAGATAGAACGCTATAATAATGCTCAGTGTCACTGGCAAATTCAGCATTGATTGCGTCTACCAACGTGCTGCTCAGAAGCTGGTTGTCAGTCAGCTCATGATCCCGTGATAACTTCTGCTGAATGTTTTCCCAAAAAGTAGTTGGATGAGGAGGTCTCGGAAATTAGATCCAAGAATGGGGAATAGACAGCAATAGATTTGCAAGTCAGTGAGACGGGAAGGTGAACATATAATTGGTGGTTTTACCATGAAAAAGCCGTCGTTGTTAATTTTGACGGAAGAGGCTAGGGGGTGGGTAGGCGCGTTCTAATGTGGTGTATTGTTCAGGCAGGGGGATTATCAAAGGAAAATCGCAGGAACAATGCTTATAACACTCCGGGATGCTCTGCGGCACAGTAAGGGTGGAAACGAGTGGCGGGAATAAGGTGATAGGGGAATTAATAGGACGGGGTATATGAATGCGAGTCTAGGTTACATGTTATATGAGTCTTTACCAAAACACGAGACTCCTGGCATGCTGTTTCCCATGTTCTACAGTGAGGAATGACCTGGAGCATTCTGAAAGGGGGTCTGGGTTGGGGTCGAAGGCAATTGTTCGTAGTGCACATCGGAACTAACAATATCCCTAAGAGGTTGATGAGGTCCTACAGGCTGAACATGAAGAGTTGGAAAATAGGTTTTAGAAGGACATCAAGGACAGTACCATCCGCGTCACTGCTTGTGGCTCGCCCTTGCCAAATTGGAAATGGAATGATAAATCAAATGAGTGCACAGACAGAACAGTGCTGTGAATGGGAGGGATTGACTTTGCTGGAACTTTCGAACCGATTCAGTGGTAGGTGGGATTCGTACAAGCTGGTCGAGATGTCCGAGGACATGACCTGCACTGGCGTTCCAGAGAGAATGATTTTTGTGCTGCTGCAGAGGGCTTCAAGTGAAATGGCAGGTGGATTGCAACCGAAGCGCGGGGACAGAATAAGAGGAAATGTGGGTTGAAACGAATGGCACTAAGGAGAAGAGCAAAAGCCAAGGGCAAAGACAACATGGGCGGCAGTAATCTGGGCCACAATGAAAAATAATGCTAATAGGACGAACAGTATTGAATAAAACACAAGCGGAGGTGTTTGGATTGGGCATGATATTCTGAATGAATTGGATAAATTAACAGCGGAAATGGAGGCACATTCGCAAATATAATTGGTATTACAGAAGCTCAACTGATGACAGACCAGAAATTGGGCAGTTAACATACAGGGCTTTATACATACACACACACACACGCGCGCGCGCGCGCACGCACGCACGCACGCACGCACGCACGCACGCACACACACACACACACACACACACACACACACACCACAAGTGAAGACTGAAAAATAAATTGAAAAAGACTGAATAAAAGAATTTCAGTTTCTTCCGGACAAAATGGCAATCTTTACATTTGACAAGGTCCCACATAACTGGTTGATCAAAAAAACTTCGGATGCATGGGGTCAGTGGAGCATTGGCTGTGTGGATCCAGAACTGGTTTGCTATAGAAGGCAGAGGGTGGTGGCTGAATGCACTTATTCGGGCTGAAGGCCTGTGAGTAGCGATGTTCCGCAGTGATCTGTACTGGGACCTCTGCTGTTTGTGATGTACATAAATTACCTGGATGAGTATGCTGATGGGTGGCTTAGTAAGTTTGCAGACGATACTTAGATTGGTGGAGTATTGAATAGTGTAGAAGACTGGCGATGGATACAGCGTGATATAGATCCTTTGGCAGAAAATGGAAGATGAGTTTTAGCCGGATAAATATGAGGTGTTGCACCTTGGTAGAACTAATGTCAAGAGGCAGTACACTCTTTAGCTCAAGACCCTTAACAGTGTTGAAGAGCAGAGACACTTTGGGGTGGAAGTCCATGGATCATTGAAATTGGCTACACAGGTAGACAGGGTGGTTAAAAAGGCTTATAGAATGCTGGATTTCGTTAACGGGGTATTGCGTACAACAGTCAGGAAGTTATGATGCATAGGATGGACAAGCAATATATTTTTCACCTCAGTGAGCGAACCAATACCAGAGGGCATGCGTTTAAGATGAGAGGGGGTAGATTAAGAACACGTAAGGGGTAGGTTTTTAACTCAGAGTGTGGTGGATGCCTGGAATGCGTTGCCTGATAGGGTGGTGAAGGCAAATTCATTGGGAGCTTTTAAGAGGACGTTGTATGGACACATGAATGATGCTATTGCTGCGCCAGCGACCCAGGTTTAATTCCGGGCACTGTCTGCAAGGAGTTTGTCCGTTGTCCCGTGTCTGCGTGGGTTTCCTCCGGGTGCTCCGGGTTCGTCCCACATTCCAAAGATGTACGGGTAAGGAAGTTGTGGGCATGCTATGTTGGCGCCGGGAGTGTGGTGACACTTGCGGGCTGCCTCCAGAACACTCTACGCAAAAGATGCATTTTACTGTGGGTTTCGATGTACATGGGACTAACAAAGATATCTTATCTTATCTTATAAAAATGGAGGGAGATGGGCATTCTGTGGGTAGGTAGGATTAGTTATCTCGGCACAACATTGTGGACTGAAGGGCCTGTACTTTGCTGTACTGTTCTATGTCCAGTGTTTAATGGGGAACAAAGAATGTCAGCGCAATCGAACAAAATCTTCCTTCCAATTTCACCAAAGGAGAAAGCAAATATTCTTCCAAAATTTTTGGAGAATGTAGTGGGTCCAGTGAGAGAGTTGGAGTCAAGTACATTAGCATTAGGAGAGAATTTATGCCAGGGAAACTGATAGGATGCGGGCCATAAAACGTTTGTGGCGAAGAGTATTTACATCGTGTATTTAATCAAATTGCGCCGGAAATAGTGGATAAAGCTGTCGTCAATTACCAAATTTGTTTTGGCTCTGGATCAATTGTGACATTTTTCAGGGTCTGTACCGTAAGCACACAGTTTAAAAAGGACGAGATGGAGGTAGAAAACAGATATCCTACAATAAGGATATGGATGTGGATGTGGGAATATGATTGATATTAGCTCGCAGACGATAGAAGCACAGGCGATGATCAGGGTATCCCTGGGTTACAGGATGATATTTGTCAATGGGCAGGGCAATATCTGATGTAAATTAATCCCAGTAACTGGGGATGATGCATTTTAATAGCAACTGTTGAACATACGCAATATGTGGTATGATCACGCAAGCGGTAAGAAACAAAGAGCTCTGAGTGTAAAAGCCGAATGATCCCTGAAGTGACAGATAATATACAGAGGAAGGTAGAGGGATGGATCTCATTCATTATGCGGCGAAAAGAGATCAAGAGCAAGGAGCTTATTCTATGGGCTCTATAAGGTATTGTTATACCACAAATGAAGGATTATTTGCGGTAGTCATTCCTCATTGTCCCTCCGTTTTTACAGACGCCCCTCCCCGTGAAACAGCGCTCCCTTCTCACCAGACTTCAGCCAGCGTGGCTCTCCCTCCTCTCTGCCCTTCCTGTGGCGGCCTGGCGATCCCTCTATGCCGACCCTTCTGTACCGCGGCGCCCCTTCCTCACCACCCCTCCATGCAGTCGTTTGCACGATACGGACCTCCTACCGCTACGCCAATCCCATTTGTTGGAGAGGGACAGGGGAAAGGAAGGGAGTGAATGAGGGAAGGAGGTGTGCTGGGGAGGGTTAGAGATGATGAGGGAGACTGAGTTGGGAGACAAGGCAAGAGGAGATTGAGAACAAAGAGATAATAGAGGGGAAGGGAGGGAGAAAGCGGAGCGGTGGGGAGAGTGTGGAATGGGAAGAGGAGCTGGAGGGAAATAAAGGGTAGGGAGGGCGTGGAAGAAACGTGGAGTTGGATAGACTGGGCCGCATGACAGATTTCCTTGCCCATTTAATGCATATGGGATTGGAATTCCTGTCTTCTAATGAACCAAGAATTCGTTGGCCGCAAGGACAAAAAGAATAAATGGTAAATAAAATGTTGTTCAGGATTGCCAAGTGGCCCCATCCTCTACGCCAGAGAGAAAGCAGATTTCTACCAATTACAGTGCACATGATTGGATAGCATGAAGAGATGTTTACAAAGTTGCTTGAAACTTTAGCAAAGAACACAACAGAGCAGACAAATGTCTCTCAAATGATATTTTTGAACTTACCCAAGAGTTTATAGATTTTTTTTCAGGGAGCCAAGGCTTGGTCACAGTCATAATGGCACAGAGAGAACGGTAAAGTGGGGGGTGGGGGGTGGGTGTGGTGTGGTTGCTTGCTACACATATGTTCAAGAAAAGGCAGAGGTAACTATAGGCAGGACATCCTCTCAAGGGGACTTCCATAAAAAAAAATTCAGAACACATTGGTACATCACAAAGTACAAAATATATAATGGAGGGAATTTCCATGAATTTCCATCGAGGGGGATTATTTGACTTAATTAGTTTAGATTAAACTTCAGTGCACAATGTGTTCCTCTTGTATCTATAAATGCGCAAATGTGGCGTGACAAGGGACCGCACATTAAACGATGGCTTCACAAGAAATTGATGGGAATGAAAGTGTCGTGACTCCGTACACAGGAAATTATCTGGGCGATAGAAAGGCAGAGAATAGCAGCGAATAGTTAGGTTTTCAGGATTAAATGAAGTATGAAAGTATAAAAGATTTTATTTGCGTTGATACTGTACAAACGTTTCCTCTCGCCAGGTTGATGTTTGTGTGAATACACAAAATTGTGTTCAACAAGGGTGAGCAGTGTAGAAATATGCACAAGGACACAGACAGATACAAAGGGTCGGACAGACAGACCGACACACATCGAACGTATTTCGTCTGCTTTCCCAAGAGGAAGGAATGACGAGGACACGATATTCATGGGGTCTCAAAGTGTTGGTTGAAACAAATGAAGTGAGATTGGAAATATGAAGCGTTCATTCCCCAAGAAAGACGCTTCGCCAGGAGTGAAACAAATCCATTCTGTTATCCTAAATCCATTCTAGTTCATTAGCAGTTGCAAAGTCGGAAGGAGAGGAGACTCGGAAATGATGTACCAATAACCACTATGTATGTGTATAGACACACACACAGACATACACACACACACACAAACACACACACACACACACATACACAAAGACGCACGCACACACACACATACACACACACACATGGACGTTCACACAGAACAAGAATTCGAAAGCTGCACTCAGAAGGGTCTCAGAATATCATGTACCTGTGAGAGAAATGCAAAAAGTGTGAACGGGAAAACGACAAGACAATTGGAACTGAAATCTACATTGCTGTAAATTGTAATGCAGAAAAATACAAAGAGCTTCACTTCGGTAGTAAGAACGAGAGACAGCAATACACAATATCAGTTGAAGGACTGGACAAATACGGTTGTGCACGCACAGCCCCGAATAGAATATGAAGACAGACAAAAATGCGTTATGGTGCTTTGTTACTATAAGTAGAGGCACCGAGTACAAAAGCGAATTAAAAGTTACTGTTTCTCGGCTCCTACTAACTCTATGCTAAGACAATCATCCTAGGCACCATCGCCTTGAGGGGGCGGGTGTGCGGCAGAAAAACAAGTTCCTGGAAATGAGGCGGGGGATGGAGGAGTTTTGCCAGGGCATTTTCGGGAGATTTTGGAGGAGGAGAAATTGTTAGAAGTGTCTGACAGATAAGACAAATGTGTGATTTCGTTTCCTGTAACAAAACTTCGAGATAATCAGGACAGGAGAGCGGCAATGAGCACCGTAAGATGATAGTGGAAGCAAATGCAGTAACGTCTGAGAGCGGAATCATCATATATGTAAAATTATTGGGGAAAAAATCAGAAATTACATCTAATTTCCTAAAAAAAAAGAGGGTGGGCCGTATGCAATCATTATATGCAGGACTTCGGTGTGATTCCGTGACTCTTACTGTTTACAACAAAGGCCAATATGTAACTAGTTGATAAGTAAATGCATTCTTTGAAACTCTATCAGGTTTATTACTGTTTCTTTTGGAAGTCGACCGATAGTTGATGTACATGTCGATCACGTTGTTACTTGACACAAGCTGCTTGTTGTTCCCCAGGAGGCTTTGCAAAACAAGACGTATTTGCCCTGGTCTCCGAGCAAATTTAATTCCTTATAGCCAAAGAGTATTGTGCCATAACTCTGTCTGAGGAGCAATTCATCATCAACAGCAGTTGGAAATACCTTTTTCTCTTCACCATCCACCACCAGGGTGCACTCCAGAGCAATGACTACGATCCCGGATACAGTCAGATCATGGAACACAGAACAGTATCGCACAGGACAGGAGCTTCGTCTCACAATTCTATGGTGAACTAATTAAATGAATGGCTTATAATTAATCTAGTCCCTCTTCACCGTACATTCACCAAATCGCTCAGTTCTCTGTGCCTATCTAAGAGTCTCATGAAGGCTTCTATGCTATTTTACCTCACCACCACCCGTTTGCGGCCCGCACAACACTCTGTGTCCAATTCTTTTTTCGCGCATCTGCTTTGTCCTTTCTCCCTCTCACTTTAAATACATGTTATCCTTCGTACTAGACATTTCAATCCCGGAAAAAGACACATGCTATTGACCCTACCTATTTTACATGCTTCCATCAGGTCTCTCGTCAGCCTCCGCTAATCGAGAGAAAACAGCCCCAACTCATCCAGCCTTTCCTCACAGTACGTATCCTCCACCAGGCAGCGTCCTGGTAAACCTCCTTGAACCCTCTCCAAAACCCCCACATCCTTCCTCTAATGAGGCGACCGGAATTGAAAGCAATCGTCCAAAGGTAGCCTAACCAGAGTTGTATGAAGCTGCAAGGTAACTTCCTGGAACAAGATCTGCATCGACTTTTTTGAATAACGAGGCATATTGCTGAACGTAGGATCTTCTTAATTTAGTTTAGCTTTGCCACGTCTGAAATTAAGGACAACATTCACTTTTATATCTCATAACTGATTTTGAATGCCGTGTGGTCACAGAGATCTATTGCAAAGGCAAGGCATAGAGTACTTTCCTATTTTAATATCGACTTTCGATTTGAATCGTTTAAAAATCAGGGTTTAAAAACCTGCACCGTTGCACAGAGAGAGACATAGAGAGGGGAGAGAGAGAGAGAGAGAGAGAGGAGGGGTAGAAAGAGAGAGAGAGACCAACAGACAGAGTTAGAGAGAGATATGGACACAGAGACAGATGCTCTGCATACACACTTCGAGGCAAAACCTTGACAAAGTATACCCGGTAAACATGCTGGCCCGATTGTTTGTAGACTTCAAAGTGTTATCGATCTCAGTAAATAGAACATTCGGACGGAACGCGAACAGAGTCCACGTATTTCGACATTAACTGAATGTCCAAATGTACCAGTCTCATGCTTAAGGCTCAAATTCATTACATTGTGAAACGGATGCATCTCTTAAAAATCGTATCCTTCCTTATATATCTAACACGACTCCTGCAAATACCACACGGCGTTTTAATCACTGACTTTATCCCTGTTTTATCGTCGCTTCATCCCTATACTTCTATTTGAAAATCAATAATTTGAAAGCATCGTTTCCACACTACTTACGTGCGGTGGTGTAATATTTCATGAAACATTTAATATCAGGCACGTACGGCGGGTGTTGTACGATTAGTTATAAGTCGGACAAATATTAATTTCACACTAATATATCAGCGAGAAGATCTTTCTAAAATGTTCAAGATCTATCAACCTACCTTATTAAGCTCTTCTAGTTTGTGTTTGGAGTTTTTGCTTAATCAGACAAGGTTTTGGTGATGACTTAATCGCTCTCTGCACTTGTTTCGCTGTAGTTACATTTGCTACACGGTACGAATAAGCATTCACAGCGGCTGCGCATGGGTAGTCCATCGATTCATGTCATGCTCTTCCTCTTTGCATCCGTTGGATTACGAAAGATGGTCTTTCTTTTTCAAAATTGGTTACGGAGTCGCCTCAACAAATCGAAAATCAAAACGAAACACACTTCGAAGTTTGTGAGAAATAGCAACAGAGAGGTTGTGCAGATATTAAGAAAGAGTCTGCCCTCTGACTAATTTTATTTAGGATGGACAATGCGAGCTTTTGTATCTGGGACATAAGAGTCGTGGAGTGAGAAAGCACTAAGGCACAGAAGCAGTCCCCTTTAGCCACTGGGTCCGTTCCGGCGGCTGAAAAACACTATACGAATTCCATTTAGCCGCATTAGGTCCGCAGCATTCTGTATTTTGGAAAGGGGTGGTGGAATGTAAATTAAGGTATTGTAATATGAAGGACTTGGGTGGGGTTTTAAGAAGATACTGACTTCCCTCGGCAAAGTGATGAACAACTGGCGAATATATCTTTGAGGCAGCATCAGTAAAGATTCGCGTTCGTATGAAGGCACAGTGGTATAGACATTAATGCAATCGCCTCGAAGCACCGGAGAACCGGGTTCAACCCTGACCTCAGCTGCTGCCTGGATGGAATCTGCACCAACCATCACTCACTCAGTTACACTAACCGAGCACCAGTCCTACTGTTATTCTCCCCATATTGTCATGAACTCTCCCCTTGTTTCCACCAGCCAGATACACATAGAACATAGAAGAGTACAGCACAGAACAGGCCCTTCGGCCCACAATGTTGTGCGAACATAGCTATTCCCACTTGAGGGTCAATGTAATATTGCTAATTAACCTGCTAACCCACAGAGGCATATGAAATCGTGAGGCGCATAGATGAGGTGAATACCCAGAGTAGTGGGCCCTAAAATTAGAGGGTACATGTTTAAGGTGAGGGGGTAAGGTTAAAAAGGGATCTAAGAGGCATTTGTTCCACACAGAGTCTGGTGGGTATATGAAACGAGCTGCCAGAGGAAGCTGCAGAGACGAGTACAATTCCAATGTTCAATTTAAAAAAACAATTAGACAGGTGCATGGATAAGAAAAGGCTCAGCAAGATATGGGACAAACGCAGCCAAATGGGAGGACCTCAAGCTGTTAGGTACAGCAGCAATAGAAACACACTGAGTCATGTATGTGTGAGAAACTATTTTATTAATAACTGCTTGTGATAATAAGAAAAGTAAAATAGTTAGATATTCAACATCAACCCTTAAACTAATAAACCCAAAGTTTGTGTGTGGCAAATTCCCAAACCCCAAGTCTAGGAATAGTTCCCAAAGTTCAGTTCAGCAAGTCATAGGGGTGAAACGTGAGCAAAGGTTCTCAAAGTTCAGTTCAGAAAGTCATGTGGTGAAGCGTGAGCAAAGGCTTTTGCAAAACCCCCGTTGACTGAAGAGAAACTGTAGAGAGAATGTAGAGAGAAATTACGAAATCCACATGTTCCAGGATGGAACCCATCTGACACCTCAATCTCAGATGATCTCCACTGCTATGTTCCGAAGTATCTGCCATCCCGAAGGTATTCGATACGTGGCCGAACACAGAAATACCTGTTTCCCAGTACAGGTTAAAGACAAAGTGAACTCCACTTGATTGCTCCAAAAATCTATAATTAGATTTCAGTGACAGACATAGCTATTGTTCTTCATCCGTTGATAAGGAGACCAGCAGACAGTCTCCCTCTCTCTCTCTCTCTCTCTCTCTCTCTCTCTCTCTCTCTCCGTCTCTTTCTCTCTCTTTCTCTCTCCTCGACTCACTGAGCAAAAGAGGCAACACCTTGTTATAGTCGTTATAGTCTTGCTCTCTTGATAACACCACACACACACTAGTAATCTACTCCAGGGGCCTTAAAGAGATATTCACCAAATAGCAACCTGGCTCGTAACAAAGCAGACAGCTTGGTTGGCATGGTTGAGTTGGACAGATGGGGCCTTTCTCCGTGCTGTATAACTCCATGACTTCATTGAATTTTTGAGATGTAGTCCTTACGAGGGATACCGGGGTAAAGCACGTGGTCGCAGGAAGAACTTAAATACCAAAACAGACAGGACTCAACCCGGGTTGCTGACGGCTATGAGGCAGTAGCTCTCCTATGTGCACTTGTTGGCCTCCGGTACTAATCCTACTGCCGTCTTTGCTCCCCCACCTTACATTTTGGCAGGTCTCGCCCGTAAGCAGGCCGTCATAAAGTAGTATATTCGTCAAAAGTACCCGGGATGAGATGATGAGAAAACATGGCATTCTATACGTATGGAACTGCCCAGACGGGGGGGGGGGTTGAAAGTGTGCAAAATAGCATTCCTTATTGAAGACAATTATGTCAGCACTAAAATGAGGTGCACCAGACAAAGGTCGTCAGAGTCATCCCCAACGTTCTGGAACTGGATCCACACCTCTGCATATGCGCAGAAACGAACAATCTCTGCCCCTAACCGACTTCCTACTGTGACATCTGAATCCCTCACAGTCTGGATAAGTAAAGACCCAACCCTCCTTTTATACTGGCTACAATTTATTTGAGTCTATGTCTCATTTTTTTCCCTACCCTGCTGCTAAGGGAGAGATCGGTCTTTGCTATTTAAACACGCTATACCCCTATGATCACGGGCTTTGGCCAAATCCTTCTTTGTTCAAATACTATTTAATCCAAAACGTTTGTCATATCAACAAAAGTTCAGCCCGAGGTTTATTGCCTTACATCAGCAAGCATATCTGCCCTGTCAAAGGACAACCAAAACTCTACCTGACACAGTGAGAGAGGCCTGATTTCTATTGTATCCTTCTCCAGTTTCACCTCCCTACTCTTGTATTCCAAGCGTCGTCGAGTACAAGAACGTGATTCGAATGCATTTTCTCAATGCCTTATTGGCCATCCCTGATACATTCAAGGTTCTGTTGACATCTTCTGTTCGTTAACACGATTCGGTAAAATGCCACTCATTACGGATTCCCTCGCCTTGCAGTTACTCTGCAAGTGCATTGCCTCACCGTTCTCTAGAACATATTTCTTTCGAGGTATTGCTGCATCCTCCGCCTACAGTGCGAACTATTCCTCATCACTCACTGTCAATCACATCGTCACGCGAACACAACTTCTTTCAGAATTGCACCGTTTCCAACGCAGGCAGGAGGGGGTCAAGAGACTTCTGCCTGTGCGGAAAGATTGTACCGTTTCACAGGGGTACAATCATGCCTTTTCCGTTATGTCTTTTCTCATCCATGTGCCTGCCTAAGTGTCTTTTGAACATTGGAATTGTTATCGCCTCTACAGCTTCCTCTAGCTGCTCGTTCCATTTACCAACCTGCCTCTGTGTGACAAAGAATGCCCCTTCGATCGCCTCTTAATCTTTCCCCTCTCACCTTAAACATGTACTCTCTAATTTTAGGGCCCACTACCCTGGGTATTTTACCTTTCCGTTAAAACTAAGGCCGTTCGTCCCAATTGTGCTCCAGCTATCTATGAGTAACTTTGTTCCGACCTTCAGGATTCAACGATTTGCAGGATGGTGCATTGCAAATCATTAGCACACTTCTGCAATGTTAAAACATTAAGTGAACACTCTCCCTTCCGGTACCATTCAAAATATGAGCACAATAGCTTTAGAAGAAAATAATAAAACATACTGCCGATTAAATATGACATAAAAGCAAAAAAAATGACGGAAATGCTCAGCAAATCAAGCGGCGTCTGTAGAAAGGGAAATGGAGTTAACTGCTGCGCTCGAAGAGACTTAGCGAAAACTGGAAATAGAGTCATAGAGTCACAAAGATATACAGAACGGATACAAAACCCTACAACCCAGCGAGTTCATGCCGACCACAGTGTTCACACACCTTGCCCCAATTTCCTGCGTTTGGTCCATATCCTTCGGAGCCGCACCACTCTATGTACCTATCCAAGTGCTTCTTAAATGATGCTATTGTACCTGCCTCAACCACTTCCTCTGGCAGCTCATTCCAAATACTCACCACACTCTGCTTGAAAAATTTGCCCCTCGGGTCCCATATGAATTTTCCCCTTTCTCCCCTAAATGTGTGACTCCTAGTTTTGACCTCTCCTACCCTGCGGTAAAGACTGCTATCATCCACCTTATTTATGCCCCTCATGATTTTTTAAACCTCGATAAGATGACCCCTTATTCTCCTCAGCTCCAAAGGATAAAGACCTAGACTGGCCATTCTCGACCGATAACTCAGGACCTCTAGTCCTGGCAGCATCCTCGTAAATCTTTTATGCACTCTTTCCATTTTAACTACGTCTTTCCTGTAGCAGAGTGAACAAAATTGTACACGCTATTCGAAGTGTGGCCTCACCACCGACTTATCCAACTGCAAAATAATGTCCACACTACTATACTCAGTGTCCAGACTGATGAAGGCCAGCGCGCTAACCTTACTTTTCACATCCTTGTCTACCGGTGACCCCACTTTCAACGACCTATGCGCTTGTACTCCGAGGTGCTTCTGTTCCATGATATTTCCTAGTGCTCTATCATTCATAGTATAAGTCCTATGTTGGTTTGACTTTCCAAAATGCATCTCCTTGCACTTACCTGTGTTGAAATGCATTTGCTCGGCCCACTTACCTAATTGATCAAGATCCCCCTGTATTCTCCGATATCTTTCTTCACTATCAACAACACCTACTAATTACGCGTCATCCGCAAACTTACTGATCAAACCTTGTGCATTCACATCTGAATCATTCATAGAAATAACGAATAACAAGAGCTCCAACACTGACCCCTGCGGGAGGCCACCAGTCACCGGCCTCTATTCCGAGAAACAACCTTCAACCACCACCCTCTGCTTCGTACCGCGTAGCCAATTTTGAATCCACCTAAATAACTCTCCCGAGATTCGATGGGATCTAACCTTCTGGATCAACCTACCATGCGGAACCTTGTCGAAGGCCTTGTTAAAGTCCAAACAGACAATATCCACAGCCCTACTCTCATATACCTTTTTGATTACCTCTTTAAAAAATTCTACAAGGTTCGTCAAGCATGACTTGCCACTCTCAAATCCACGCTGACTCCTTCTAATTAGACTCTGTCTATACAAATGCTGGTAACTCCTGCCGCTCAGAATTTCCGCCGGTCACATCCCCACTACTGATTTCAGGCTGATCAGCCTGCAGTTGCCTGGCTTGTCTTTGCTACATTTCTTGGACAACGGAACAACATAAACCACCTTACAGTCTTTGTGAACTTCACCAGTGACTAACGACGTAGCAAGCATCTCCGCAAGGGCCTCCGCAATTTCTCTTCTAGCCTTCCACAAAGTCCGAGGATGCACTCGGTCAGGCCCTGGGAATTTATCCACTTTAATACGCCGTAAGGCTGCAAGTACCTCATCCCTGTTAATATGAGTGTTCTCCAAACCATCTCCACTTATTTCCCTTATCTCTTGATCAACCATGATTTTCTTCGCAGTAAATACCGAGGAGAAATATTCGTTAAAAACCCCACCCATCTCCGGCTGCTCAAGACATAGGTGACCCTGGTGATCTCCAAGGGGACCCACTTTCTCCCTCTGACCACACTTTAACTCTTAATATAGTTATAGAACCTCTTGCGATTTCCTTAATTGTACCTTCCTGTTCCAAACGTGAGGATGGGTGTGGTTTTGAGTCAACAGTAATATAATGATAGTTGTAAGAAACCCGCCCTTCTTGTACAGGACAAGTATGTACCACGTGCAGGCAGATCGGATAAGGTTAGTTTGGCATAAAGTTCAGCACAGACATCGTGGGCCAAAGGGCCGGTTTATGTGTTGTATGTTCTAAAACTGAGAACTTACTTTTCGCCCCCACTTTTCCGATTCTGATAAAGTATTTCGATCTGACCTGGCGGAATGGGATTGCGTCGGTATTTTATTTCAGAGAAAATGCGTATATTCCATGAGATCAATGATCCACATTTATGCCCCTCAGCTTTGAAATTATGCAATTTGTGGCCACATTGAAGCAATATGTTCTGATACTAAAGAGAGGGGAACGTGGTGGGAGCGGCATCTGCAGTGCATCGTGTTCGAAAACAAAACGCAGTAACTTTACTGAAGCCTCAGTTATCAGTTATTATGTTCTGCATTTCTTCTTTCCCTTCTTTCTGGATTATGTTAATCTTTGTAAACGAAACGTGTTAGCTCTTCAATAAATCTTCAATAGTAGTATATTAAAGGGAAAGTATCAGAATACTATGCTTGAATTAAATTGAACCAACACACTTTTTTCCGCAAACAACGATCTGAGCATTACTTTGAAATAAGTCAGTGCCCTTCGACTAGTTTGTTTGTTGATATCGATCGATCGGTGCCTTTTAAAGTATGTTGGGCAAGGATCAGTTCAACATTAATCTGTTGTGTCCTTCATCTTCTTCACGGTAACACGGGGTTCATTCACATTTACGATGTCCAGAGCTATTCGTTCAAAAAACAAGGTAGCAAACAAATCGCCATGCCTGTCATGACTACCTGCCTTTCAGTGGATAGTTGGTTAATTCTGGCTGACGATGGCTGCTATTATCTTTATAGTGGGACATAAAAATTGAAACGGGTGTCGACTACATAGATCCTCACACCTCCACTGAGATCATGTTTGGAACATAGAATAACAGAGCATTGAACAGGCCATTAGGCCCACGATGTTTTGCCGATATTGATGTCAATTTTACAATAAATATCCTCGTCCTATGTTTCATCCATTTCCCCCACATTGCCTTCATTAATGTGTCTCCCTAAAAGCCTCTTAAACTTCACCAAACCGCCTGATTCCACCACTACCCCTGGTAACCTATCCCAGGCAACTAACACTCTGTGTGAAAAAAAAACTTTCCCCTCACCTCGCCTTGAAACCTCCCCCTTCTAACCTCAATTCCATGTCCTCTGGCGTTTGATAGTTCTAACCTGGGGATATATTTCTGACTGTCTATTCTATCTATGCCTCTTATGATTTTGAAAACCTCCACCAGGTCTCCCCTCAGCCTCCCACATTCAAGGAAGGACAAGGCAAGTTTGTCCAACCTTTCCTGCTAGCTCATACCTTCTAATTTAGCTGGCATCATGATTGATTTGAACAGAAGTTCCGTTCCGCCTTACTGCCCGTGACTCCCACAAAGACTAAAATATTATCCACTTTGTTTCTGTATATATTAAATAGTATTGCCTTTACAGCTTCCTAAGATACACAATAAATTCCGCTTCATTACCATTTTAAATCGGAGAACTTTTATTCTGGAAGTATCCTCATTTAATTGAAGAGAAACATCTTTTCGGCATTTACCATGTCGTCTCTCCCCATAACGTACAAGTTACAATATCAACCTTTATTATTCCAGGCTTACACAGTGTCTAGTTCCAAGCCGCTGAAACGCATGCATAAGCGAAATATCTCATCTGGTAAATGCAGATGGCGAATCTTGTCGGAGCTGCCTCTAAAACAATTACACCTGCATTAAACCAGGAGAAGAAAGGGGTGAGCATTGCTGCCGGAGTGGTATTAGCGATGTCCCTGTCAACCTCAAGCAAGACTTCCCCATCCTTCTGTCATTAATACGAACCTTCCATCCGACTTTCTAAATGCCTCCTGTATCAGCAAGATGATGTTTCGGATGGGGGTGGGGGGCACATGGATCTCCTCATAACTGAGAAGTCCATAGTCTCTCTTGGTTTAAGTAGCATTCAGCCATTATATCCTTGCGACCAAAGTGACTTACCGCACAATCGCTCACGTTGTGGTCAATCCACCAAAGATGAATCACACACTCATATTTCCACATCTCGTTCAAGACTCGTTCCATGATCTTCACAAATTTCATTCCTATACCTGTCTGCATTGACTTTTAGGAAATCTGGTTGCAAATACAATTTATCGCTGCATTCAAGTTGTTTATGTGGGTTGCACATATTTTGGACTGTAGCAGTGATCCCTGTTATTTATTATTTATTATTTATGCACCCCATCCTGAAAAAAGCCCCATCAACGTGATATAATGCAACAGTACACAGAACATAGAGCATTACAGCACATTAAAGGCCCTTCGGCCCCCGATGTTGTGCAGAACTTCTTGACTCTCCTAATATCAATCTAACTATTCTCTCCCACATACCCCTCCATTTTTCTATTAGCCACGTGGCTGTCTAATGGTCTCTTGAATGTCCCTCACGTATCTTCCCCCACCACCTCTGGCAGCGCGTTCCACACACCCTTCACACTTGTAAAAAAACTTAACTCTGAAATCCTCTCTGTACTTTCCTTCAGTCACCTTCAAATTATGCCCCCTCGTGTTAGCCATTTTCGCCCTGAAAAGAAGTCTCTGGCTGTACACTCGATCCGTGCCTCTTGTCCACCTCTGTCAGCTCACCTCTTTTCCTCCTTCGCTCCAAAGAGAAAAGACTTAGCTCTCTCAACGTACCCTCATGAGACAATCCCTCCAATCCAGGCAGCATTCTTTTAAATCTCTTCTGCACCCTTGCTAAAGCCTTCACGTCCTTCATACAGCGAGGTGACGAGAACTGAACACAATACTCCAAGTGTGTTCTAACCAGGGTTTAAATGGAGCTGCAACGTTATTTCGCGGCTCTTGAACTCAGTCCCCCGACTAATGAAGGCCAACACAATATACGCCTTCTTAACAACCCTATCGTCTTGCGCGGCAACCTTGAAGGATCTTTGGACTTGGACCCCAAGATCCCTCTGTTCCTCCTCACTGCTAAGAGTCCTGACATTAACCCTGTATTCCGCCTTCAAATTAGACTTTCCAAAGTGAATCACTTCACACGTTTCCGTGTTGAACTCCACCTGCCACTTCTTAACCCAGATTTGCATCCTATCAATGTCCCGCTGTAACACTCCGCAACCTGTTCCACTATCCACAACACCACCAACCTTCGTGTCATCTGCAAAGTTACTAATCTACCCTTCCACTTCCTCATCCAAGTCACTCATGAGAATCACAAAGAGCAGGAGTCTCAGAACAGATCCCTGCATCATACCACTGGTCACCGACCTCCAGGCAGTATATGCTCCGTCTACAACCACCCTTCTATAGACAAGCCAGTTACGAACCCACGCAGCCAACTTTCCCTGGATCGCATGCCTCCCGATCGTCTGAATGAGCCTAGCATGGGGAACCTTGTGAAACGCCTTACTGAAGTCCATATGCACTGCATCCACTGCTCTACCCTCAATGTGCTTTGCCACATACTCAAAGAATTCAATCAAGCTCGTGAGGCACGACCTGCCCCTCGCAAACGAGTGCTGACTATCCCTAATCAGACGACGTTTCTCCAAATGCTGATAAATCATGTCCATTAGAATTTTTTCCAATGATTTGCCCACCACTGCAGTAAGACTCACTGGTCTGTAATGCTCAAGATTATCCCCACTCCCTCTCTTGCACAAAGGAAAACATTTGCCACCCTCCAATAGAGCGCAGGAAAAGACCCTTCGGACCACCATGCCTGGGCTGACCACTCTGCCAATCTAACTAATCCCATCTGCCTGCCCATGTTCCATATCCCTCTATTATCACATGTACTGAGTTACAGTGAAAAACTTTGTTCTGCATCCCATCCATGCAGATCATTTCACCACATCAGTACATAAGGGAAAAGCAATAACAGAATGCAGAATATCGTGTTACAGTTGCAGAGAAAGTGCAGCGCAGACAGACGATGAAAGGGCCATAACGAGAAAGATTATGAGGTCAAGAGTCCATCCTTAATAGTACTAGGGGACCTTTCAATAATCTCCTAACAGCGGGATAGAAGCTGCTCTTGAGTCTGGCGGTACGTGTTTTGAGGCCTTTGTTCCTTATGCCCAATGGGAGGGAGAGAAGAGAGAATGTCCAGGGTGGGTGGGGTCTGTGTTTATGTTGGCTGCTTTACCAGGGCAGCGAGAAGTGTAGACAAGTGTCCAAGGAGGAGAGACGTATCCGTGACGCGCTGGGCTGTGTCCACAATTCTCTACATTTTCCTATGACTATGGACAGAGCAATTGCCATGCCAAGCCGTGCTGCATCCGCAGAAGATACTTTCGATGGTGCATTTATAAAACTTGGTAAGGGTGAAATGGGACATGCCAAATTTATTTAGCCTATTGAAGAAGTAGATACGCGGTGAGCTCTTTTTTTCATGCCGTCCACGGGGTTGAAGGGGGATAGGCTATTGGTGATGTTCACTCGGAGGAATTTTAAATGTGATGCAATCCACACATAGCTTAAAAGTTAAAAGAATGGCTGTTTTAGCGATGTGTTTAATTCCTGCCATAAGACATTCCTCCACCCCAGACCTACCGAATGTCAACCAGCAGACATGCATCTCCCTGGAATGTATTATATGTACCCATCTGCCTCTTTCCTCTTCCCAAATTCTAACATTGAAATCGGTCCCACCTATTATAATATCCTTTCTCATTAACGAAAAGAATCCAAAACCCCCATCCAAATTTCTTAACTTTATTAACGTCGTCTGTGTTACTTCTGGCCGTCTTACAAGCAACGGATTCCAATTCAGAGCCACCAAGTTGAAATTGTGCCTATACGTACGTATAGAGAACGCGGGTCTCTTACAGTCTGGAGAGGAGAGACGATATGGCAGATTATTGAACTGCTATGAATGCTAGCAAACACTTCATGTCATTCTTGACGAGGAGGAGAGAGCAAGATATCCTGGATGTGGTAGAGAACACAAGGTCGACAAGGAATGAGGGACACAAAGGAATTTACATTTCAAATTGAACAAAACTATGATAGTTTTTGAAGTAATGCAGATCAATTCTGAAATTCACCGGGAGAGAAGCATGATTTTTATCTGGATTATTATTGCAACAAATCACGGGATTTAACACTGTTTACTGTGTCAAGATGAATTCAGAATATAATGAGGATGAGATAATGCATTAATTTAATCTGAGCAATCAAACTACCGGCAAATCTATGTTGTTAAATGTGTGTGGAATAAAGTTTCAGCTCACTGTTGATTAGACAAAAACCAGTAGTTTTCTAATGTCCCCAATACATAAAATGCTATTTCTCTTGTCCGCGATTAGTAAGTCTCACGACACTCTCTTAAGGTCAGAGAGCCATCGCGTCATAGAGTAATACGGCATGGAAACAGACCCCTCAAGTGTCTGTCTAAATGCCTCTAAAACGTTGCGATCGTATCTGCCTCTACCATCTCTCCTGGTAGTGCGTTCCAGGCACTTAGGAGTCCCTTTGTTACTGAGAAAAAGCTTTTCTCACACATATCCTTTTGACGTTATCCCTCTCACCATAAACATGTGTCCTCTGACACGTCGACATTCATGGGAGATCAGGAATACGATCGTTGCTCTGTCTTCTTCTCTATTTGTAACAACATTTATTTTACATTATCCTTTATAACGACCCACGTGGTAAAACGTCCGTACAATATGCAACTAACCGAGTCCATTTTGCTCGATGTTACCCTTTGCCTGCAATCGCTGGCTCAAATAACAAAAATAATTCAAATTAATACAAAAGTATTAGTTCATACTTTTGTAAACCTGAAAGCATACATATAATCAAGATCTGAAGGTCCACAACGGAACGTTTTTATAATCTGTGGGTATGAAGTTATTGGATGCACTTGTTTCTACCTTCTGATCCTCCATAGATCCTGGAACTCTTCAAAGAGGAAGGACATAAATGTAATGAAAGGAGCCGAAGAAAACACAACTCATGAGCCTCACATGTGCTGGAAAACATGCCGCAAACAGGTATCAAATACGTAGAATGTGGACACTTATATACCATGACGCAGACAGATTTCAGAAGGATAAATAATCCTTACAAATCCGCAACAGCATCCTTGAGGTTCTAACGTGAGGTATGAGTAAGGGTTGGTTTGGAGATTTGACATATTTGGATTGAGGAATCCTTCCAGAAGAGACTGCACGGAAGTATTAAATAACTTTACAAGACGTTAAATCGGGGTGTTTCACAATATGGATTAGTGGTTGCTTAACCGCCAGGGGTGCTACGGGTATCAGTGATGGACAGCAGCTGTTCACAGTACCGTTCAGTGACTTGAACGCATGTGGAATACCCAAGTTTGCTGTTGATGCAATCTTGGGTTGAGAGTGGATGTGCTGAGGCGGATTAATGGATGTGTCAAAGGCTGCGTGAATGGGCAAGAACACGACAAACGAAACACAGTGTGTAAATATGCGAGATCAAGAATTTGTTGGAGACAAAAAAAAATGTTCTCACAATGACCAGGGTTGTCGGAAGACCGTCATCTGCTTTTATTTCTATAAAACTTGGGAGTGAAACATTAAAGCACACAGCACAGCAACGGGACCTCTCGGCAAACGTCATCTATGCCGATGTACGCTGATAACATTTGCCCGCATTCGGCCCATATCTATCTATGCCTTTCCTATTCAAGTACCATTCCACATATTTTATAAACCTTACATGTCTTTTCTCCTTTCTCAAAGCATATATAAGGTGGCTTGATAGAAAGTGGAGACTCCAAATATCATTCAAGTGTCGATCGATATAACTAGCACTGGGAGCCATACAAATTATCTGACGCGTCTTCGTGCTCACCAGAATATTGCTGTGAACATCTGAATGTGGGGGGGGGGGGGCAGTAGTGAAACGTACAGTGGTCAATTAGTCCCTGACATGGTTCGCTCCATGTGTAAACGAAGCCCGTCTGCATTGGGTCACCGAGGGTGAAATAACCACAGCCCTAATCCAAGTGATAACCGGATGGGAACTCACTGTTTATTTAAAAAAAAATTAGACGGTAAATGGTGCGTCTTGGAGACTGTTGCACAACAGAGACACACGAGGGATAAGGGAACATAGTTCCCTGAAAATGACCATGCAGGTTGACAGGTTGGTGAAGGAGGCGGTTGGCTGGCTTGCCTTCATCAGCCCCGGCACTGAGTACAAGAGCTTCTCCGCAATTATAGATGTACACAAGTCGCAGGTGAGACCACACATGGGATATTGTGTGCTGTTTTGGTCGCCCAGGTACAGGAAGGGTGATGTCATTAAGGTGGAAAAGGTGAAGAAAATATTCACGGGGATGTTACCGGGACTGAAGGGCTTGTCATAAAGAGAGGTTAAACATAACATAGAACACTGTAGCACAGAACAGGCCTTTCGGCCCACAATGTTGTACTTACATGGCTAACCTTTCCTACCTACAGAATGCCCATATACCTCTATTTTCCTCTCATTCTTGTGCCCTTCCAGGACCCTCTTAAAAGCCCACAATTAATTTGTCTCCACCATCCTATCGGGCAACGCATTCCAGGCATCCACTGTCTGAGTAAAAGATGTACCCCTCTCGTCTCCTCTGAACCTGTCCCCTCTCACCTTAAATTAATGTCCTCTGGTATTAGGTCGCTCAATAATGGGAAAAAAGATCTTGCTTGTCCACCCTATCTATGCCGATCATAATTTTCTACACTTCCAACTGATCACCCCTCAGATTCGCCCCTCCAGAGAAAAGAGCCCATTTTCCCCCCTCTCCTGATGGCATATGCCTTCCAATCCAGGCAACATCCTTGTAGACCTCCTCTGCACCCTCATCCTTCCTATGGCGAGGTGACCAGGATTGCACGCACTAATCTAAAGCCCCTACATCCTTCCTGTAGTGAGGTGATCAGAAGTACACGGAATACCCTTAAGTGCCGTCCAACCAGAATTCTATAGGGATACATCATATGTTCTTGACTCCTCTACGCAATACCTCGATTAATAATTGCAAGCATTCCGTAAGTCTTCTCAACCACGCTTCTGCATATGTAACCACTTTCAATGAGTCATGGACTTGCACGCCAAGGACTCTTTGCTCTTCAGCGCAGTGAAAAGTCTTGCCCTTAAGAGTGTACTGCCACTTGACAATAGTATCTTGACATAGGCTGTATTTTTCCCTGCAGCGTAGGATATTGATGGCTAACTTTATTGGATGTGCATATAATTATGATGTGATGGATGATCGCTGTCTTTTCCCATCGTAGAGGAGGCAGAAACTAGAGGATGTGGATTTACCGTGAGGGAAGGATCTAAAATTGACCTCGGGGCGGCCGTTTGCAAGCACAGTGCATGGAACAAGCTTCCAGAGGAAGCTGTGGAGGAGGGTTCAATGACAATGCTTAAAACACACTTTGTCAGGTACATGGATAGAAAAGGCCTGGCGGTATATGGGCCAACTACAAGCAAGTGGGACTGGATCAGGTAGATATCTTGGTCAGTCTGGACGATTTAGACAAAATAACATGTTTCGGTACGGTATGATTCTCTATCTCCCTGAATGTAATTATATTCATGTTCCAAACCAGCTTCGGTTAATGTATTCGGACCAATAGTTCAATTTTATTTTTAATCGTTTATGTTGCCTTTTCGAACTGAAAGCCATTGATACCGTTTGTAACTGTCTCGGTGTGGCAGGAAGAAAACAAAACAAAAACATTGCAAGCAAGTGCTGCCAGGACAGTTACATCTGTGTGGATTCATGTTCCTCAAGCAGATACAGGAACAGAACTCCGGTTCGCCCCAAGAACATCGTCCAGCCGATAGGTGGCGCAGCAGGGAAGGTCTTCGTGGCATTTGAGCCAGAGATTGCAGGTCAAAGGGAACATCGAGTAAAACTGTACTCGGTCAGTTGTATATTGTACAGACGTTTTACCACGTGGGTCGTTATAAAGGATAATGTAAAATAAATGTGGTTACAAGTAAAGAAGCAGACAGAGCAAAAATCGTATTACTGATCTCCAACGAATGTCGATGTGTCAGGGGGCACATGTTTAAGGTGATAGGGATGAAGTCGAAATGATATGCACAAGGTAAGTTTCTTTAAATTACAAAGGGAGTCCTAAGTGCCTGGAACGCACTGCCAGAAGAGATGGTAGAGGCAGATGCGAGCGCAACCTTTCAGAGGCATTTATACAGACACTTGAAGGGTCTGGTTCCGTGCCGTAATACTCTATGACTCGATGGCTCTCTGACCTTAAGATAGTGCCGTGAGACTTACTAATCGTGGATAAGAGAAATAGCATTTTTAGTTATTGGGGACATTACAAAACCACTGGTGTTTGGCTAGGTAGCAGTGAGTTGAAACTATATTCTACACTAAATTAACGACATAGAGATGCCGGCAGTTTGCTTGCTCAGATTAAATTAATGCATCATCTCGTCCTCACTATATGTTGAATTCATCATGACACAGTAGAGAGTCTTAAGTTCCGTGATTTGTTGTCATAATAATCCAGAGAAAAAGCATGCTTCTCTTCCGGTGAATTTCAGAATTGATCTGCATGGCTTAAAAAAAACATGCCCCTCGAATGTTTAAACAATGACGTCTCTGTAAATCTAGAAACGGCGATGCTGGAAATGTGAAATAGAACTGCTCGAAACACTCAGGAGGGACAGGCAGCATCTATGGGAATTGGAGCAGATATAACGTCCTAGGTCAAAATTCCTTCTTCAGAATTTCTATCTATGTCCTTTCTGAAATAACGTAATTCCCTCAGGTACTTAATTTGTTGTCTCCACGACTCGGTTCACCTTCCTCCCCAGAGCGCCCTGATGCAAGAGATCCAATTTTGCACTGCCTGAGTGTTTAAGTGTCAAAAACACGCTGCAGATTCGGAACTCAGGCGGACTGACGCTCACCTTTGTTTGGAAGTTGGCTATCCAGCGTGACACAGCCGAGCACTGGATTGAACAGAATCCCCTGCAACAAGGCAACCTGCAATTCCACGAGCTTCCCAGATCAGGGGCTGAACAGTGTGAATGTTTAACATTAGCCCTGACGATCCTGCCTCAAGCTGAGACCGCCAATTCAAATAGATATTTGTTCGAAGGAAACATTAATTATTTACAACAATATTCCAACCATAAATTAAGTTATTTCAGCGTGCTTGTCTTCTGTGTGCTCAGAATTTTTGCTTTTCACTTTTTTCTTTGTTTCATACAGTTACTGCGTGAGAAAGATAAATTGGTTCCTGCACTCTGTATGCGTCGCGTTACTTTAAGAAAACCGAAAAACGTGTGTCTATATGTCATATCACGGGCACTATCGGAATAAGAACAGGGAGTTGCATTGTGTCTAAGGGTTCGCTGAACAGTACGTTTCTCACTTCGCAGCCAACGGCTGGAACTCTTCAATATAATCCACTGTTCGTAATTGATTTTAGGGACAGCGTCTGGTTGAAGAAAGATAAACTGTAAAGGATGCAACGACTCAAAGCCCACCCATGAGCGATTGTACGCGCACATGTACGCGCACACAAATTCACACAGCCAGACAAATGCCCGCATGTTCACGAGTACGATGAAACACACACACACACACACAGACACAGTCACACACAGACACAAAGACACAATCACACACACACAGATATGCACGTAAATATAAACACACGTGCACACACACGCACACACACACACACACACACACACACACACACACACATGCTCGTAAGCGTTGACCTGAGTCTCCTTGACTTCTTAATGCAAATCATAAGAATATGCCTCCTTCCAGAAGTGACACGCAACAGAAATACTTTCTACTAATTCTCTTTTCTGACCAATGGATACGGATCAGAGGCCAATCGTTCTTTCTTGAATGTTTCCATTTCCCGGTCACAAGAGGAAATATACAGAAAGGCCAAGTCCAAATAGAAGTATTGTGGTGTTCATCGATGCCATAGTGGAGACGGGGGAAAACTTATTAACGTATCAGTTAGAAGTATAACTATGCTGTGATCTCCAATTGCAAAGTCGGGGAAAGAAATAATCTTGAATTTTGTAGCGCAACGAGATGCATCATACTTTTTAATACGCGCGTTCGTTTTAAACACAGACCTCATCTGAGAAAATAAAACGGATTTCATGGTATGCCCAGACATCTTTGTACGTTCCAATGGATGCGGACTCCACGTTTTGTTTTGTTTTCATGTGATGCCAATTCATTGCAGCAAATAAATGCCTTAAATTCAATTGTATTCCTTCTTCCCTCACGTTCAGTTTCCATGTACTGATCCACTTGAGAAAGCTACCAGGGTTTACCAATACATGAAACACCTCGTTCGTATTGGTTCAAATATTAGCTTTCCTCTTGATTACTCATTGCTCCAGCTTTCAAATATCTCCACATGAACATCTTCTGCAGGTGATCAATCAGATTGTTAAACTACGGCAACTCGTCAATCAAGAATTATCTTTGCAAGACTAATAGTTCACACATTACTATTCCTGGGCTGGTTTAACATATTGCATGTACTGCAAGTACTGCACAGTTCCCTCTGATAACTAACGGACACCCTTGAAAGTTGTGTCTTTTTGTTGCAGCACCAATGGCATCTGACCAATTAGTTCACCATTAGCTCAACCTTTAATTTGTTTTCAGCTGGGGTAGTAACTTATCTGTCTCGCCTTCTTCCAGTTTGCTATCTGGGTTGAAACACCATGTGTGAAGTTTTCAAACTGTAGATAAGGGTATCTAGACAACATGGGGTGGTCGCCCTGCTGCCAAAGAAACTTAACTTTGCGTGATGATTCGTATTCTTTAACTCCTTCCCATCTAATTTCAACAAATTGAATGGTTTAGCAAAGGCCCACAGGTCATTGCACAAAATTAGCGGCGAATAACTGGCCGCTTCCCATACAGAGCAATGCACAGTTAATTCTGCTAACTGCAAACGAAGTAAACAAAGACGCTGCACTTTTTCTATCGTTGTGGTGAATGATAATCAGACATCCTTTTCTGTTGCAGACATTGTTATTTTTGGAGCTTAGAAACACAATCTACTGAAGTACAAATCTGCTAAAGCTACCCTTCGTTTGTCACGTAGATGTCATTTGAATGAACCGAAAGTCGTGTCCACTTCCTCTTCACCGATGCTTCAACTGCGGGTTATTCTTGCTCGTATAATTCAGTTGCAATGCTGCGGGTGCTGTGGCGTAAAAGGTAGGCTACCGTCAGAGGGCAAAAGTAAATGAAGTATTAGGTTTGATAAAGTAAACCCCACTACGATGTAACATTTAGGAAGGAGACGTGAACCAACGTTCTGAATTTTGAAAGTGCCTATTTTCATTCGACCACAAAATGGATGGGAAATCTCTCTGTTCCGAATTGCGTCGTCTGATTGGTCGCTTTTGTTTGATGAGTTTCTCCTGATTATTTCTATTGTTATTGAAACTTCGGGGAGATTTTCTCTGTGTGTTCTGCGATTATCGTGCACTAGCCTAATTGCTGCCTTACATAACGTGAGTAAAACTACTTTGTTTGTGTATTTCAGATGCGTGTATTTCATAATTTTCAATGACATTCACAAGCACATATTCAGCTGAGCCGCTTGTTCATGTCAGTTTTCTTCATGCCTCTCCTTGGGTCCTTTTCTTATAGATGGTTGTGCAGAAGTTGAGCGTCACTGAACATATTATCTTTCTGGGTAAGTGAAATAAAGAAAATCTTCCTACGAAAATAGTAAAATAATTTCAGGAGTTAAACTGCACGCAAGACATAAAGTCCTTTGTTAATTTTCGTTCCAATGGGCTTAATTAAAATTAAACACATCCGACTTTAACAATGATCATTCTTGGGATCTGCATTTACTTTTAAATGTGATCACTGTCATGTTATCACTGTTACTAAATATTGTATTATGCATTGTGTGCCATGAATCAAACTCGCCTTATTACATATGTTATACCAGTACTGTTCGTGTGACTCTTCTTATTGTTATTTACAGTGCTTCTCCTTGCTGGTTACCCGATTATTGCAGAAGGTTAGTACGGAAATAACTGTTAAACTACGAACTGGTCTCCTATTACATAAATTCCCTTGTGATTGCCGGAATGCTTGCCAATGCTGCTGGGAAGTACAGTCTGATGCGGTGGGTAAGCGGATGGTGAAGTGAATAGAAAGAGGATACATATCTAGAAAACAAAGTCACAGAGCAAAGGACAGAAACATACACCCGTCTCCACACACAATTTGTCCCTGCAGTCCGTCAGAGGACATACACCTTCCCTGACGACCCTTCCTCTCAACATCCTTGCAGAATGCATTGGGAGGGACAGCTGACAACCTCGACTGTCAATTATATTTCATGACCCGTTTTTGTCCTGCCTCTTGCCTTCTCTTGCACACTCTCTATTCCTGAGCAGACATTCCCGTTCTGGATTTCGAGTTTTTTGTTCTTTTTCGAGTCCACAACGTCCCCCTTCATCCTGAGTTCCCTGATCATTCCATCCTCACCCCTAACACTCGTGGGAATATATAGACTCCAGACTTCCACTATCTCCCATTTAAAATAGTTCCGACAGTCAGTAATAAGGAATTATTGGGAATAAAATTAATTTCCAGCTGGTAGGATCGATTTGCACTTGGAAAGGCAGATATTGAATTGCGGCATGGCTTTGTTACGGGAGATTCTGTCTCAAAAATTGATTAACGTTTGAAGGGATAGTAGCATATTGATGAGGAGATTGCAGTAGATATTGTCTAGGTGAACTTTACCAAGACCCGCAGAATTTCTTTTTGCAGTTCTTCTAATTGCAGTGTACTTTTGCATCCTTCTGTTGTTTTGCATTCGTCGCTGTATTTATACCTGCCATGCTGCTCACTCGGTAATATTCGCACAAGGAATTTTATAGCACCTCAACAATAAACGAATAAACTGATCTGCATTTGGGACGGCCCATGTGTTTTCTGCTCTGGAACTTTGCAGCTCATTGGATACCGCGTGTCTGGAAAATCGAATCCAAAGTTAGCTTGGTAATAGGAGGCAGAGTGATGGTTATTGGAAATGGTGGTGGAAGGTTGCTTTGTTATTGGCTTTGTCTGAGCAGTGGTACAGAGCTAAAATCAGCATTGAGGTTTATGATATGCATTACGGACTTGGATATGAATTCAGAAGCCACGGCCCCTCTTAGTTTCCCTCACCGCCTATCACGGCGGAAACCGACATACCCTGGAATGCTGAAATTCCAGTCATGACCTCCGTTCCACCGCGGTTTAACCACGCTTCTCTCGTTGCAAAAAAATAATCCGAAGTTCAAGTTGGGAATGGAAATCAGGAAATCATTAAATCAATTTTGAAGGCAGAGGAAGACGGGTGGATGTTTGGCAAGAATACAGGCTGTTCGTATTTACTGGCATTTATCTCAATACAAGGTATGTCGTGACAAAAGGAGCAGAGCCGTTGGCACAGCTGGGTGCATATTTAGATCGCAACTCTGTTTTAAAGAACGAAGATAGGGATGAAGTAGCAGAGGTGATCAGATGTAAGGTGATTAAAAATGTTTATTTTTCAAGTAACATCAGAGGTTTGAGAATAATTTGCATATCCGAAATGCACCGAAAGCGAGCAATTGCAAAGCTGGAATTAGAAAAAAGCAATCACTAAAAGGAAGCTTCAGTCACGTAGGGCGAGGTCAATGCCTGAGAAGGCTCAGCGAATCATTAATAGTACAGCACTAAACTGCTAAAAAAAAGTTGGGAATTTAATACATAACAATGTAATGCAAATATATCAACAAAAAGCAAGGAAATAGTGATCAATGAGTACATTCCATCGACACGAGAAGGAGGGACGAAGACATTCTATTTACAGAGGATTTTTCCTCAATTGTTGGTCAAAATAAATGTAGTGAAGGTGAATATTCATGTAGATTTTTTTTGGAATACAGTTGTCCACGGCTGAAAGAAATATATTCCAGATTGTAGGCAGAAGACGGCCGGAATATAATGGTGAAACTGACAATCATTTTCTGTGACATGATGATCACACTAAAATATTAACTTAATAGCATTTTATTTAAATTGAGCAACCGATTAATCGTGTTTTTATCTGCAGCTCTTTGGTGAAAAGACAGAAAAAAGACAGACGTGTTAATTATAATTTCGGGTGGAACAGGCGATTACAGGGACGACAAAATTTAGTTAAAGTTTTGACAACTCTGACAGCAGGATAAGTAATCTCGTTTATTTGAAATGGTATTCAAAGCCTTTAGATTTTAGTAATGGTTCAGATGGCACCGTAATCAGCAGAGCAAACGTCCATGGGATCCAATATTACATGAGAAGTTGGGTCAAAACCAAGCTCGAGAGTGAGATACAAAGTTTCCTTCAGAGTTTTCATGGTTCAGTAATACGACCTGCTGTCGTTTTTGTGTGTGTGTGTAAAAGTCGACCACCAAGACTTAAATCAACAAGTCAATGAACAACTTGCAGACAGTTTATATCCGCTTCACACAGTTGATATTGAGAGAGGAAGCCGTAGGCTGCAGGCTGCATGTACATGTGCAGAAAGATCGTGACATAATTTGAATTCAGTAATATTCCAGGTAATAAATTTGAGGAGGGAATGACATTAAAGGATAGAACTAATTAACTGGAGAATATCGGGCACTGTGGGACAGTTCAGTTCCTATCGATAAATTTCCAAAGGTAGAATAGACAGACAGATCTGTGAAATGAACGTGTGTCTTTGTTACCAAGTGTTTTGAATTGTTCTAGCCAAACAATAACTTGCCGTTTGCTGAGGTAAAACGCATGACCTACATACAGCATTAGATGAGGGAACCGATCACTGTAAAGAGGGTACACGGATATTTCGGGCAGCCTTGACTCAGTGGTGGATAGGTTAAAACCATAACAGAACATCGAACATGGAAGAGTACAGCACAAACAAGGTCCATCGACCCACAATGTTGGTGTCCACCATGATGCCATATTAAATTAAACCCACCTGCCTGCACGTAATCTGCATGCCTCAATTCGCTGCATTTTAATGGGGCCTGTCTAAATGCCTTTTAAGCTTCACTCTCGTGTCTCCCTCCATCACCACCCCTGGCAGCGTGCAAAAAAAATGCCCGGCACGCCTCCTTTAAACTTCTCTCTCTCTCTCACCGTAAAGCTGTGCCCTCTAGTATTTGTCTTATCTTCCGTTGGAAAAATACTCTGATTTACGAAACTATGTAGTTGCCTTGGCTTATATATTTGGTTCTGGCTATGTTGGTATTGGCTTCTCAGTGTGAATGAGAGATTCTGTTGCTTTTAATCAGTTCCTATGAACCGTGTTGTCGAATTTTACCGGATAAACATATTTATGTCATAAAATGGCAAATTACCCTCCTTCCCACCCCATCAAAATCGCCAACCCGAAACGAACAGTGAACGTTTCGGGACGAGGCCCTTCAACTCGACCAGTCCAGATGAAAGGTCACAACCCGAAAGGTTGACTGTCAATTTTCCTCCAGAGATGCTGCCCGACCCGCTGAGCTCCTCAGCAATTTGTGTTGTTTTTGCTCCAAATTCCAGCAGCTGCAGTCTCTGTTGTCTCCGCCAACCCGAAATAGCATTCGCGCCAATTGCACTTTGTTGTTCACTATTGCGTTTGGTTTCACTTTTTATTGCAACTGTAAAGCGGATGACCTTTCCTAAAATTTCCGGGACAAACAATTCATAATTCCGTGCTATTTAACTTATGGAGAATTATAGAAGAGCAACCTTCATTGTATCATCGAGGAAAGCAGAAAGAAAGTGTGTTCATCGTTTTATTCGTCAGCCCCCCACTTCAGTCAGAAGGCGCAGGAGCGCCAAAAATATCTGTTGAGGTAGAAGTGCGTGTAGATATCTTACTTTGTCTGAACAAGGTCGAGAACGAGTTGACACATAATTTGTCTGCATGCATATTTCAGACACACCGTTTTAGTCATTGGCTTAGCATTGCTTCATTCTGTACATTTTATTGCTTTATTGAAGGTGAAAGTAAACCGACATTTACCCTGAATCCACGGCTGCGAGGAGTCGTTAAAGGAGAAAATGTTGACCTGAAATGCACCGTTGATTCCCCGTGTTCAGGCGGATGGCTTTACTTGTTCAAGTACAAGCAAGAAAGATATGACAGCGCAATCCGAATCGATGGACAAAAATGCTCAGGCTCCTTTCGAATTCAAGCCAAAATAAACCTATATTACACTTGTGCTTACTCCTCATCCCGACAAGGACACTGGAGGAAAGCACGGCACAGTGATCCCGTGTTCATTAATGTAATAGGTAAGCGACAGCTTAAAATGCACTGTACACGTCTTATTTTACTTGTGGCTGACGTCTGCCGAAATGAAGTTTTAATCGTTCATTTGCTCGTATCATGGTTGCAAATATGTTGGCAAGGCCATTCAGCCGTTAACATACAACTCCAGGGGCCAAAGATAAGAACCACCGACTCAGAGGCACGAGGGAAAAAGAAACAACCGCTAAATTACTGGAAGGAACACAAGAGACCACAGTTGCTTGGATCTGGAGCAACAAACAATCTGCTGGAGGAATTCAAGAGGGTCGAGCAGCATTTGTGGGAGGAAAGGAACTGTTGACCTTGAGTCCTGATTCAGGGTCTCAGCCCCAAATGCCTACAATTCCATTCCTCTCACAGATGCTGCTCGATCCGCTGAATTCTTCCAATATGGTATTTGTTGCTCCGAACTCATGGGGTGGGTAGCAGCTGTGAAGGTAAATGGATAGTCGATGTTTCAGTCGAGACGCTACATTTGGTGTTGACTGTCCATTTCCTTCCACAGATTCCTCCTGTTGCGCTGGGTTCCTCCAACAGTTTACTTTGTGCTCCAGCTTCCAGCATCTGTAGTCTATTGTGTCTCATTCAGAGGCAAGAGTTTGATTCAATTCCAACCGCCGCGGCAGGAATATAAAGTTATGTAGTCCAGCCGCACAGAAAATGGCAGTTGGGTTCACCGAGTCCGCGCTGATCATAGAGCTCTAATTTACGCAGATCCTACATTTATCTCATTCTATACTCACCCTCCAGATTCTACCTCTCACCTAGACACAACAGGGAATTTACAGTTGGCAATTAACCTACCATCTCGCACGCCTTAACGCAGTAGAAGACGGGAGCACCTTGGGGAATCCCATGTAGGGAAAACCTGATAAACCCACATACACAAAGCACAAGAGGTCACAATTGAACCGAGGTCGCTGAATTTGAGAGGCAGCAACTCGGAAAACTCAGGAATTTGAAAACAAATTTGGAATTATAATTGTTCAAACTAACAGACAGTTGGACAGGTGCATGGATTTGGAAAACAAAACGATGATGCTGGAGCAACCCAGCAGGCCAGGCAGCATCCGTGGAGATAAGCAGGCGGTCAACGTTCTAGGTCAGGAATCTTCTTCAAGTCTCAGTCCTGAAGCAATGTCCTGACCCGAAACGCTGACCAATCCTAAGGAAGGGTCCTGAACCGAAACGTTGACTGCCTGCTTTTTTCAGCGACTGAGTTCCTCCAGCGTCATCGTGTTTTTCATCCAGAGTTCAGCATCTGCATTCCTTTCATTCTCACATGGATCATAAAGGCTTCGAAGGTTATGGGCCAAACCCTGGCAAATGGGACTTCATTAATTGTGGCATTTCGGTCGGCAACCAGTTGTGCCCAACGGCCTTTTTCCGTGCTCTTTCACTCTATAACCCGAAGGGATTCATGACGTCATGGAGAAAAGCAGAACGTCACACAGCTCTTCAGCCGACCAAGTCCGTGTCAGTCATCAACCACCTCTTCGCACTAACCCTGCATTATTTTTCCTCCCTACATTCTCACGACGTCCCCGCCTGTTTCTAACTCTCACCTCATAATTTATACTTCAGTGGCGATTAGGGATAGCTAGTAATACCACTTCCATTGCAAAGTGTGAACATTTTTCTGGGAAGGCAAGCACTTGGGATGACGCACGTCCACGTTAAATAATGGAGCGGGATTCGGGACGCTAGATCCGTGGTGTAATTAAAGAAGAATCGTGGAATTATCCCTCTATACACACGCAGTTCACCAACAGGACCCACGCACCCTCAATCTGTGTCTGGTTCCGTCTGCTATACTGGTTTCCTCTCCGCTATTGGTTTATTACTTACCTCCTTTACTTGTCAGAATTCTTCACTGGCAGCCCTTTGTGCTGCTGTGTATCTCTCTCCAGCAGCTGTCTCCAATCGTCTTTCCGCCATGCTCTAACCGACATCCACCATGCTGCATATTTTCCCCTTTTCCAGTTTCCTTTCGCTCTCTCTCTCTCTCTCTCTCTCTCTCTCTCTCTCTCTCTCTCTCTCTCTCTCTCTCTCTCTCTCTCTGTTTGTCTGCCTCTACCTATCATTCACCTGCCGCTGTCTCCCAACTTCACCTCTGCTCTCATCCCCTACCTGACATAACCTGGCACATCTCACACCCCTCCCCAGTCCAGAAATCAGCTTTCGCGCCACTCAACTCTCCCTCTTTATACTGGCCATCTCTCCTCTCCACTCTCGGTACTGATGCAGTGTTTCGATCCAGAACGTCAACAATTCCTTTCCTCTCACAGTTACTGATCGATCCGCTGAGTTCTTCCAGCATATTGTTTGTTGAAATGAATAGCTAAACTAAATATTTGTGCAATGTGTTGGTATTTTTTTCTTTCTTCTTTGCCCCCCGCTGTTTCATTCACAATTCAATTTTAAATCTCTGTTAATACCATTGCATCTGTTTTATTCAGAATTCTGCCATAGTGATTAACTATATTGAAGAGTAAAGCGATGTTACATGAGCCCGAGTTTCTTCAGAGAATTAGGTATTTTCAACACAGGGCGGAAATGAAGGGATACCTTGCTGAAATATTTCTCTACACTAATTGTAGTGCGTAATAATAATAATATAAGATGCTGTGTGCACATTTTTCATATTTGCACACGCGGTTATGTGTGCTCATGTGTGATGCATACCTTCGTCCTTTCTCTATGTGGTTCTATGTTTACTTATGTTTGAGTTCTGGCGTGTCTGTGCAATTTTGCTTGACGGCCTACAGATGTCGACGAGGACGTTCGTATGTAGGATGGTGCGTGCAATACATTCGTGTTCAAACGTTTTGCAGGAACACGACCGCCTCGTCCATTGGCCAACCTCCCGAGGAAAGAAAAACAAAACTACTATTTGCGGAGATTAGAAACTTAATTCCATCCTTTTTTTAATCCTCCTGTTCAAATGAAACTGTTTTTATCCGAACGAACTAAATGGCGATCAAACGGAACTAATGAGCTCTCGATCACGAATGAAAATACATTTATTTGCATCCTCTTTACCAGCTTGCACTGTTGTCAAGTTCTCATCATCACCCCACTTCCCCTCAGATTTTAATTAGGAACATAGGGTTACACAGCACGTAAAAAGGCCCTTCAGCCCAAGTTTTCTATTACGGCCAAGTTGCTCACCTGAGCGAACCGCATTTAGTGTCACAGAGTTATACAGCACGGAAACATGCCCTTCGGCTCAACTCGTCTAATGCAAAGAAGATATCCATCCAATTTGTCTGCATTTGTCCGCTATCCAGCGAAAGCGTTTACATCCATGTACTTGTCCAAGTGTCTTTTAAATGTAATATTATTGTTACTTGCTTTTAACATTTCCTCGCGCAGCACGTACCATGTCCGCGCCACCGTCCACGTTAAGAAATTATCTCTCACAGATCCTGCTTAAATCTTTGCCCACACAACGCAGTCCATGCCCTCTGGTGTGAGATTCCCCTTCCCTGAGGAAAATAAACAGTGGGCATTCACCCCATTTATGCCGCTCATGTTGTTATACACCCTTCTGTCACCTATGTTCCAAGGAATTAAGTCCTGGCTTGTCCAATCTCTCTTTATAATTCAAGCCCTCGTGTCCTCGCAACATTCTCGTCAATCTATTTCCTGTGTTTGGCCCACGTCCATCCAAATCTTTTCTGGCCACGTACCAGTCCAAATGTCATTTAAATGTTGCATTTCTACACACCTCTAGAGCTTCCTCTGGCAGCTCCTTCCATATACCCATCCAATTCTGAAGTTAATCTGCCTCAGTTGTGACCGAAGTAGAATTGCTATATCAATAGAAAAGTCGAAGAGTTCGTTTCAACGTTTCTCCTTTCCTTTGTTCCAGATCGTCCAATGACACCGGAAATACATCTGACTAACCAATTTACAATGCTGGTGAAAGGAGAGACCGTGGAGATTACCTGTCTATTGAGTAGGAACTACTCGTGTGATAATATGTATTTGCTCAGAAACGATGAACAAATATCAAACCAATCAGCCCTTCGTGACGCTTATTTCCATTCTGCCACCTTTAAAACTGCACCGGATGACTCTGATGATTACACCTGCCAATGCGCTTTGTTAGTAGCAGGACTCTGGCTGACATCATACTCCAGTGACACGATCAATATTACTGTAAAAGGTACGTACATATTACTTTCCCTTGGGATCACGTTGTTTGAGGTTTATTGCATTGAAGATTGCATCATTTATGTCCATTTATGTACATTTCCTTCTTACTCACTCCCTTTCTAATCTGTCCAGAACCGTTCAGGATCAGTAGATCCACTTTCAACGATCCTAGTTTTCCACAAAACTGTGGAGAATCCGAAACTTTTGTCATTATTTCCCTTTTGCCACATTCCCAAATATATCATGTCACATTTCACCGCGTTACCTACCAGGGGTCACTTTTCCAGAACATCCACCCATCGTAAATGTCTGTACCATCTGCAAATTTAATCAAGTACCCCACTGCTCGTTAATAGATATCCGACAAGCCTTCAGGACGGTGCTGACAACTTCCAGTTTATGAATTACAAAGCGTAATCGACCTATCGCTCGTCCTGTCAGCCTTCACCTTCCCCATCTGTGCAAGGGTCTGCGCTTAGCAGATTGACGTCGTTATCCAACTCCGAGACCACAGGACCGGAGTGGTAGGGCGTCATGCTCAATCCAATTGGGGCTTCCGGTCAATGAAGAGGAGTACCGCGGAGCAAAGGTTATAGCGCTGCTGCTACTCAGTCCAGACACACGGTCTCGATTCTGATTTCGGAATCGGCACCTTTCCCTCGCAAGCTCGTGAGTTCCATCCCCTTCCCTGTGCTTCTATTTTTGCCCAACAACACAACGACCCGCTTGATGGTTTGGCTGGCAACTGTAACTTACTCTTTCGTGTAGTAAAGGGAACAAAAAGTGAGTTCGTGGATGTCAACGGGGAATGAAGAAGAGAATGTGACTAACGGTATTATTCTGTAAGAGGCCAGTGTGGCAGGTCAAGATCTCCTCCTTCGATGTGGCAATATGTCTGGAGGACGAACCATGAGTTGCCATTCCATGGGTTTTAAGCCAAATAATAATGAAAAATCAATGAAATAGCGCGGTCGTGAAGACTGTGTCGAACAGGAGAATCTGGTTGTGTTGAACAGCAACAGGTGTTGGGGACAATAGTTTGAAAAGCGCAAGCGCAGAGTAAACGAATGCGGAGATGTGACTTGGTGTAGGAACAGATCTGCGATGAATTTTAGTGGGGGGGGATATTCTCGGTAAGTGCGAAAGGTAAGGCAAACGGATATGTTTTCCTCTGATGCTTCGGCTAATGCTTTAATGAATTCTAAACTTGCAATTGTTATTTTTAAAATATATTTTGTATTAATTACGACTTTTTGAACAATATTTTAAGTCAAGCTGCATTTCTTACACTTTAAAAGAGGTCAACACCCCGCCATAATTCCTGCCTTCTGTCAAACTCGAGTTTATTGTCATATGCACACGTACCTGCGTGAACGACGGATTGAAAAACTTATTTGCAGCAGCATCAGAGTCTCATGGCATAGCATAAGCATCATTCACGTGAAAAACATAAAGTAAACATGCACTAATCGCAATTTTACAACAAAGGACATGTTTAGAACAGAAAAAAAAACTATGTCTATTTCAGTGAAAGTGAAGGACGGTCCGCCAAAATTTGCTGTGCCCCTCAGCCGTACATCTGCTGAGGCCAACTCCCCGTCTGCAGTTGCTATTCTGCTCCATTTGCGGAGGGCCAATGGACTTAGTCCTTTCCCTCAAGACTGGAGACATACCAGTATGAGTGTTTGTGGCCGCGATTCCCGATCGATGACTCCTGGTATCCTGGAGAAACATTTTAGGGTATCAGCTGAGCACGTGTACGGAAAGGTGTGCTCCTAATTCCCATATGTTTGCAAATTATTACCATTTCAGAATTTCTCTAAAAAAACAGGTATTTACATCATGTTTCTTTCCCAAGGTCCAGTTTTCGAATGGTATTCCTGGCATTTCCTACTTCCTCTGGGAGCGTCAGTGTTTCTGCTTCTGCTCATCATCCTTGTGTCTGTTATCGTAGCGAAAAAGAAAAGAGGTAATTTGTCCTTCATTAAAGATATGTGATACTTATTACCATAATATTATGACAGGTTGCATTGTGCAATGTGTAAGATTGTAGTATTTCTCCGCAATCATGCCAGTTCAAATGAACCGGTAAGAAAAAGGTCTTAGCAGGAATAAAAAGAGATCATGTGACAGAATTTTTATGAAATTATTGCAGAAGGCGTATTAAGAATATGCTGCGCTATTTTTAAAGTATCGGTAAAAGAAAAGAATAAATCATCATATTTTGTGTTGAGTATTCACGTTGCAATGTTGTAAAGTACAAAGACGTAAGGAATAGCAACATAAGAACGTAAGAGATAGGAGCAGGAGGAGGTCATCTGGCCCGTTGAGCCTGCTACGCCTTTCAATAACATCATGGCTGATCTGCCATGGATTCGGTTTCACCTCCCTTCCATTTCCATAACCTTTAATTCACCTAATATGAAAACGTCTAAATGCATCTTCAATGTACTTAATAAGTTAGCCTCTTTCTTAGCAGAGAGCTTCACAGATTCTCTACTCTCTGGGAAAAGCAGTTTCTCCTCACCTCCGTCCTAAATCTACTCCCCCGAAACTTGAGACTGTGTCCACTGGTTCTTGCCCCATTTAGCAGTGAAAACAACTTCCCTGCCGCTTTCATGGTTTCATATGTTTATATGAGCCCCTCTACTTCTTCTGAATTCCAGTGAGTATAGTTCCAGGCGACTCAATCTCTCCTCGTAGCGCACACCCTTCATCTCCGTAATCAACCTGCTGAACCTCCTCTACACCGCCTCTAAAGTCATGATATCATTTTTTCAAGTAGGTGACCAGAACTTCACGAAGTACTCGAGGTGAGTCCTCACCAGTACCCTGTCCAGTTTCCACATATAACCTCCCTGCTCTTAAATTGATTCCCTCCAGCAATGCAGGCCAGCATCCCACTTGCCTTCTTGATATCCTGTTGCATATGGAAACCAACCTTTTGATATTCAGAGACATGCATCCCCAAGTTCCTCTGTGCAACATGTTACAATCTTCCATCATTTAAATAATAATCTGATCTTCCATTTTTCCTTCTAAAGTGGAAGAACTCGCATTTACCAATATTGTCCTCTATCTGACAGACCCTTGCCCGCCCACTTAACCTATCTTTATCTCTCTGCAGACTCTCTGCATCCTCTGCGCAATTTGCGTTTCCACTCAATTTAATGTCATCAGGAAACTGAGCTTCGCTGCACTCAGTGCCCTCTTCCAAATAGTTAATGTATATCCTGAACAGTTGTGGGCCCAGCACTGATCTGCGGCAATCCGCTCATAACTGATTGCCAAACGGAGAAAAAGAACATTTATCCCCACTCTCCGCCTCAGGAAGAGGAAGGTAATCGCCCCTTTAAAACTATACGATTATTCGTTTGGATGTGGCTCTTCATCCACCTCAACATCATTTTCCTGCACTAGCCCCAGACTTCTCTATCCACTCACAGTCAGAAATCTTTGAAACGAACTTGAGCCTGCAGGACTCAATACTGAACCGACCAACTTGAGATAGCTCTCTTTCTTTCTCTCTTTCTATCGGTCTGTATATTTCTGATCGTCATTTCTCTTCCCTTATGTTTTTGGTTTCACTTGTACATACTTGTCTGCTGGGCATGTCGCAGTTGTTATATTTTTCACCGTTATATACATCAATCATTTTGCATCCCCACATCCACTGCTACCTAGATAACCCCGCCTTTTCTCTTTCACAGTCCGAATGAAGGGTCTTCGATCTGTTTATTAACTGTGTTCCCATCCACGGCTGTTGCCCAGCCTGTTGAATATTTATTTCCCAGCAGTTCTCATTTTATTTCAGGATGCCAGCGCCAGCAAACTTGTTTCATATGTTTCCATCTATTAACAGTATCTTCATCTATCGATAGCAACCAATAGGCATAAAATTCCAAAGAAATATAAAAGAAGCTGTGAAATAACTAACAAATATTGTTTAGCAAAACTATACAAAATACAACTTTGTGCATTCGGACGCGGAACATTCTATAAAATGCACAACAGGACGTGTGATCATTCGTGGAATCTGCAAAGAGAACAAAATATGTGCAGGGAATTGAAGGTGCATGAATGATTAATTGTGTATCCATAAAATTTTGCAGACGGAGTCGTCAGAACGAATCGCAACACAAACCGGCGAGATGTAAGGCTACTCCGTTTAATTATTTATCTGTCTAATTCTCCATCAATCTACTCATAAGTCTGTCTACTGTCTGACCGTCTATCTGTCTGTCTGTCTCTCTATCTATCTAACTATCTATCTATCTGCCTATCTATCTATCCATCTATCGATCTGTCTATCTATCCGCCTGTCTGTGTCTGTCTGTCTGTCTGTCTATCTATCTATCTATCTATCTATCTATCTATCTATCTATCTATCTATCTATCTATCTATCTATCTATCTATCTATCTATCTATCTATCTATCTATCTATCTATCTATCTATCTATCTATCTATCTATCTATCTATCTATCTATCTATCTATCTATCTATCTATCTATCTATCCGTCCATCCACCCATCTATATTTCTATCCATCTATCAATCTATCTAACCATCTATCACTGATAGATCGATCTGTCATGTCCATGTTTCTGCCCATCAACATCGCAGACCGCATATTTACCAACTTGTCTGTTTGTGTGTGTACCGACAACAAATAGCAAAGCGCGGATCAAAGAAAAATGCGTTAAACTGTGTGAAATATTTGATGAATTTCCATCCAGCTTGAACATGAGGATGACACGGTCGCTCCGGCTGAAGAAAGTACAGACTTGTATGGATTTTCGACAGGACAGAGGTCGCTCTATGCCACCATCAAATAGGCCCTGTGCCTGCAAAGGTTCGCAGATTTCTTCAAGTACTGTCCTGATGCAGGGGCTACACCTGAAACGTTGACAATTGCATTTTCCACAGATGCTTCTTGACCCGCTGAATTGCTCACGCAGTTTCCCATATTTTGCTCCTGGCTCCAGTACCTGCAGTGTCTTGTATCTCTATTGTTCCCGTTATGTTCATTAAATTTCAATTCATAAAAGATATCCATGGCCCCGGCGCTGATTAGCTCTCAAAATGTCTGCACAACTAATCTCGTTTATATTTTTCATGCCCTTGAGATGCGAACTTGCCTCGTATCGCACTGCGATGGGACGGCGGTTGTTCAAGGGTTGGAGAAACAACCAAGTAGAATTAACCTGGGCTTACAAGCAGTTTCTATGCTTTACGATAATCTTGTCTCATTATTTATTCGTGTTTAATCGTGATATCCCAGTTTTGTGGCGACACCAGAGGCTGCAGATGCTGGAATCTGGAGCAACAAACAATATGCTGAAGGAGCTCAGCGGGTCGGGCAGCATCTTCGGCAGGAAAGGAATTATCGCGCGGCTTCCAGCCGAACCCTTCAACAGTTTCTTTCCTCCCAGAGATGCTGCAGGGCCCGCTGAGTTCCTCCAGCGCATTGTTAGTGTATCCGTGTTGTGTGTAGTGTTTCTTTTTGCATCAATAACTGGATGGGTCCACATTATTTATGTTTCGTTATATTTCGGCAATCACGAAATAACTGTGGAGTTCACAACTTTCCTGGTGAACAAGCCTGGGACGTCCGTGGCTGCACTGCCCTCGGGTCGATATATGAACCACTGGGTCATACTTGTGTCATAGTGCTTTGCTTGTGGAATCCGCAAGTGTCGCCACACTTCCAGCGCCAACATAGCATGCCCAAAAATTCCCAACCCGTACGTCTTAAGAATGTGGGAGGAAACCGGAGCACCCGGAGGGAACCAAAAATCCTGACATCCAGTACGACATGATTTCCTCCAATTCAGAGGCAAAAACAACTTTGACGAATCGGAATTGCTTCCACATAATCTAACCAATAATAAAATTGTTGAGCACGTATGCCATTCTGGAAAATAATATCTAGAGTTCGGTTTCATCAAATAAATAAAGTAACAATTCCGGCAGTGAAGTTTGGACCTTTGTCCAAACAGTTTTCGTGAAAATGAATGAGATGTTCCGCCGGTTCATGACCACGTGGCATCATGAAGGGTTTCCAGGTTTAACGTTTTGTTTTTCAGTTTATCCGCGTTGAAAATACACATATTGCGAGGAAACGCATTTACATGTGTCAGTTTTACAGGTAGTAGAGTTTAAAAATACGATCTATATTTCTTTCAATTTATATTGTTTCAATTTATACACCACACTACAGACGGCTATTACAAGCATACGGTAAAATATTCTTCGCACTAAGTGCGAACACGTGTCGTATGCGTAAAAAATAATGTTAATTTTGATTGTGAACAGCCTTAATTTGGTGGAGGTGATGGCATCGAAACTGCTTTCAAAGCGGGAGCAAACGTAAGTGAGAATAATATCTGCGAATTGTACAGCGCAGGTCAGTTGATAAATGTCCAGCCAGAGCAGAATGTTGTCCCATGTTGGATCAGGAGACGCCGTGCCCATTTTCTTCTGATTGGATTCCAGCAACGACGACTGAACGGCAGCACGTCCTTGAATCCTGCTCTGGAGGAACCCTGTCCCTTAAACTACAGCCGGTAAAGCTGTCACGGTTTGTAAATTAATTGAAATTGTAAATTGTAGATGGATTAAATTTGAGATGAGCATCAGTACAATTAAAACGTAAGTATTAACGTAATATAGAAAACACGAATGATTAGAACAACAAATAAGACCGATCAATTTGAAATTTACATTTCTTCCCCTCAACCTCAGTCCAGAATGAAATCCCTGAGGCAATGAATCCTATTCCAGGTCTCTGCCGCATGGAATCCATAGCGCACGTCAGACAAGTATGCAGCACAGAGACAGACTGTGTAGTCCACCGAGTGTGCGCCAACCATCAAACACCAAGCAGCGCAAATCCCGTTTTCCGGGCTAGCGGTCAGTTTATTGGGCGGCAAGGTAGCGCAGCTGTTAGCGGAACGCCATTACAGCGCCACCGACCCGGGTTCCATTCCCGCCGCTGTTTGCAAGGAGTTTCTGCGTCTTCTCCGTGTCTGCATGGGTTTCTTCCGCGTGCTCCGGTTTCCTCCCACATTCCAAAGACGTACGGGTTAGGAGGCTGTAGGCATGCTATGTTGGCGCCGAAAGCGTGGCGACGCTGGCAGGCTGCCCCCAGGACACTCGACGCAAAAGATGTATTTAACTGTGTGTTTCGATGTACATGTGATTAACAAAGATCTTTTAAGATATTTGTTTTAAAAAAGCGAAGCAATATCGCATGGACAGCGGGTTTGTACAAATGGAGAGGTGGTGCTTCGCAGCTCAGCTGAACTGGTCTCATTTCTCGTGTGGTCTGGACCTCAGGGGGTCAGGCAGTATCTATTGGAGGGAAACGGACAGTCGCAGTTTCGGACCGAGACACTTTATCTGGACTATAAGATAGAGGGGAGATAGTCAGTATAAAAAGGTGGAAAGAAGGGGTGTATCAAGAGCCAGCAGACTGTAGGTGGGTGCAGATATGGGGCAAAGGCAGATGGGAGAGATAGGAGTGGAAATAGTGTCAGAAGCTCCCCTTATGCCCTCTTCTCACTCCCTTTGATCCAACTGGCGCCTATCACGATATCTCCTCTCCCATCACCCTGCTTCTTTCCCCTCCCCAACCTTTCTATCTACCCATCGCCCATTTACTCCTCTCACTGAATCCCCTCCCCCACTACTCACTCTCCAACCTCCTCCCTTTTTTCAATGCTCCACCTTTTTCTCCTGCCAGATTGAATCATATTCAGCTCGTTGTCACTTCAACCTATCACCTCCCAGCTTCTGACGCAGTTTCCGGTCTTTCTTTCCCGATCTGCCAATCACCCCCTCATCTGGATTCACCTTATGCCTGCGGGATCTGGCTTCACCCATGTCCTTCACCTTTTTATACTGGATGTCTCTTCCCCATTCGAGATGAAGTGTTTAGAACTGAAACGTCGACGGGCAATTCCCCTCCAGTGGTGTCGTCCTGACCCGCTGATTTCCTCCAATTTTTTGTGTGTAGCTCCGGATTCCTGCATTTGCAGTCTCCTGTGTCTGAGGTGCCGACTGCCTGGGGAAGCTGTGTATTCCCGATAATGTGTGGGTTTTCCCAGGAAGCTCAGGTTTCCTGCAATATTCCAAAGACATTATATTACTACCTGCTGTAAAAACGTCCCTAAGCGTGGCTGAGTAGAAAATATAAGATACAGAGGGCATGGCAAGAAAATTCGTAAGGCTTCGTGGAAGTAAATCGACGTGAAAGAGGCTAATCCAATTTCATCATGACAGCAATTGGGTTGACCGAAATGTGTTCTTCTGTGGCCTTATCGCTATTCCGCAGTATATTGCATTCTGAAGTTCATTGTATCTTAACTGCAAGTATCGGTATTAAATATTGTGTAAATGATTTTTTTATTTCTGAAATATTGAATTACTTGTTCAGGATTGTATTTAGTTCGAGATGAAGCAGGGGCTGAGCTCGAAGCCCAGTCCATTCCCCTCGCCTGTTTATACCGGCTATTTCCCATCTATTTTTCAGTCCAGATGGATGGGGTTGATCCGAAACGTCAACTGTCCATTTCCTTCCAATGATACGGCCTGACCTGCTAAATTTCGTCCAGCAGTTGTTGTTCTTTTAAGAAACAGCTCTGGAATCTCTTTACACTGTTCAGTCGAACAATGAATTGCACATCATTCTGACTAAACGTCTCACCAAAAACAAATCCTGTGTGTTCTGTGAAAACAAAGCAGAGGTCTCACAGCTAACACAATGGGTCTGTAGGAGCAGGTGGAACGTTCCTGCCTCAGAACTTCAGGAACCGGCCTCGTTCTTCATAGAACATATAAAACTATAGTACAGTACAGGCCCTTCCACCCCCGATGTTGCGCCGACATTATATCGTACGTGACAATCACACAAAATTAACTTCGGATAAAAGATATATTATACAAAAAAACATAGACTGGGGCACGAAAATTTCGGCAGATGATGGAATCAGGAGGAATACACAAACAGTTCTGGAGGAACTCAGCAGGGCAGGCAGCATCCGTGAAAGGAAATAAACAATCGACGTCTCGGTAACATGATGTTGAAAAGGATGCCAAGTCTGTGGAGGGGTTGCAGAACAGGTTTACCAGGACGCTGCCTGGATCAGAGAGCATGAGCTTTAAGGAGTGGTTGCACAACCCACGGTTGTTTTCTCTGGAGGGGCGGAGGCTGAGGGGAGATCTGATGTGTGTTTCTACACTTATAAGAGTAGACAGCCTGTATCATTTGAAATGACTAATATCAGAGGGCATGCGGTTAAGATGAGAGAGCGTAATTTTAAAGGAGATGTGCCTGGCACATTTTTTTACACAGAGAGTGGTGAGTGTCTGGAATGCACTGCCTGAGGTGGTGGTGGAGGCGGGTACAATAGGGGCTTTCAGGATGCTCATAGATGGACACATAAACGTGAGGGAAATTGAATTATATTGACATTGTGTCGGCAGAAGGGATTCATTTAGCTGGGCATTTCATTACTAATTTAATTAGTCGGCACAACATTGTGGGCCGAAGGGCCTGTCCTGTGCTGTACTGTTCTGTGTTCTATGCAGGACGCCAGGACAGTCCGATTCTGTGAGAAGGGAATGAGTCAACTTTTCAGGTTGGATAGATTTCCTCAGGGTTTGGAGGACGGATGTCTCTGATTGGGCGTTTTCTCTGTAATCGTTCATTTTGGTTCTTTTTCTGGCAGTGGAAGGCATGTCTGGTACCCGTCTGTCACGTCCTCCTGCTCTTCATTTGGTTACTTCTGCATTTTTTTTTTCCTGTGTTCTATTCTCTGTGCTCTCTCCAATTGTTCCAATTCGTTCCGTTTACAACTCATCCCCACAGTCTCTCCCGTTTTACCCAACACAGAGTCAACTCCGCTCCCTGAAGCATTGCAATCTTATGTTGTTTCCATATCAATTCTGAGAGAGCGTCTCCCGATCTGAACCTCTAATTACATTCCTTTCTCCACACATGCCCCCTGACCTGTTGAGTGTTTACACCATTTTCTGTTCTCATATCATATCTCGTATGTTGCCAGAACGGAGGTGGCACGCTCTCCCTCTGGCCGCGTGGGTTTCACGTGGTCCAGTTAGATTCTTCCCTCATTCCAAACTACATTAGTTACCTGTTTAGCTTCTGCAAGTTGCATATCGTGGAGGTATGTGCAATCATAACAAGAGAAAGGGAACTTCGGTGTGCCTGCGAGAAAGAAATTTTGCAGGCCTGCCGGGGAACAACACAAATGAAATTGGATTTATGGGATTTTTCTGGGGAGTCAATATCGACTCCTCAGAGCCAACTTGAGTGTGCTATTATATATTGAATATAAACTGATCATAGTTGTTAGCAAGCTACCTATTACCTGCATGTCTCTGATGAAAACAATCATAATATTCTTGGCAGGAGAGCGGATGGCGACCGGGGGGTGGGGGGTGGGGGGGGGGGTGTTATCCAGCATTTCCGTGTTTGTCTTGTAATGCATTCATCTTTGTAAATAGATGTATCATTCTTGGACATACTTTAATGCGAACAAATCCCCTCTCGCCTTCATTAGGCAAGGGTTTCTCGGGGGCATCGCGCCCCCTCTCAATCCCCTTATACAGATTCTAAAATTCGTTCCTTGTTGATTTGTGATTCATCAGAAAGAGGTATGAGCGAACCAACTGAGGCACATCACACGTGTTTAAGGTTTAAAAAGTATTTGAGTGAGAGAACGAAAAATACTTAATAAAATACAGAAAGGAAAAAAATGCATCAACGAATCTGATTCAATACCGGAGTGAAACCTAGGTGTCCGACAGCCTCGTCTGCAGACTTTTCTCTGCCTTGTGTCAGTATGTCCCAAACCACTGGTTGAGACCCCAGCCAATTGCGAGATTCCCCCTTTTATACATATCAAAGCCTCAAACCCAGGATTTTTCTATTCAGTCATGGTACCACTTTATATATTCTTAGCTCACGTGGCGTTTGGCTGGGGCGCATAACTTATAATCATAGCAGCATGTTTTGCAGAAGAACATGTATTCAGCATTATCTAATCTCAACGCTGTGTACCCGCTCCTGTACGTACTCAGCACATGACCACATTCTATTCTGACACCATTTTGTCTTACAACCACCATTTCGTGTTACACACTCTTGCACATTTCAAGCAGGAATTGAATGCGAGATCTGGAAAATTTAATTCTCTGTTTACACTCATTTTCCTCATGGCTCGTCCTAATGTACCAGAAATCTAACGCCCACACCGACCCTTCAGACACATCTTCATCTGACCAACCTACAATTTCGATATGCACTAGAACAGCACAGTGACACGAGTGGACCTGCTGACTTCCATTTCCAGAGAACCGGTTTCTTGACGGGTGCTTTACGCGTGGGGTTCCCACGTTCTCGCTGTGACGGCGCGGTTTTCCTCCAGGTGCGACGGCTTCCGCCCACATCACTAAGAGGTACGATCGGTGGCTAAAACTGGCCACTGTAATTTGCCACTACGATGTAGACGACACTGGTAGAATCTGAGTGTTGATGCGATTGTAGAAAAACAAAATAGGATCAATTTTGGATGGGTGTAAAAAAATGGCTGCTGATCAGCACGAACTTGGTGAGCCAAAGAGACTGCTTCCGTCAACGACCTCCAATATAACTCTGAAATTATTGTCGTGATTTCAACCTTGAAGGACATTCACTTTAATATTCGGCTGAGCTCTCGTAAATCACGTTGAAGGACCTCATCCTTTGTCTTAACTCTGATACAGTGTGCAAATATGGATCACGATCTTTCGCTGTTTAATCTTTTCCTCCTTGGGGTCCTGCCGTGGTTCAGTGACATCCTTGACCCTGGCATCACGGAGGAAAAATTTCATCCTAGATTCATGCCCACGGCCGTTGACTCGTCTGAATCTCCTCCTCACTCACGACGGCTGCAGATATGGTCTCTTGTGCCCCTTCCCTTGAGACGTGAAGTAGTCACGCTGTCGTGTATCTTTTTGTGGATGATCGAGAGCTGAGAACATGGAACATAGAGCAGTACAGCCCAGAACAGGACCTTCGGCTCACAATGTTGCTCCGACATAGTTCATTACTCCTACCTACAGAATTCCCATATCCCTTCGGTTTCCTCTCATTCATGTGCCCATCCAATCCCCTCTTAAAATACCCCAATCCTCCCCATCCCCATCAGGCACCACAATCCAGGCATCCACCGCCCACTCGGTAAAAATCGTACCCCTCACGTCTGTTCTGATCCTATTCCCTCTCACAAATGCATGCGCTCTGGTATTGGATCTCTCAATAATGGGTAAAAGATATTGTTTGTCCTCCTTATCCATACCCCTCATAATTTTATACACTTCCAACAGATCACCCTTCAGCCTCCGCCCCGACAGTGAAAAGAGTCCCGTTTTATCCAGCCTCTCATGATAGCACATGCCTTCTTATCCAGGTGTATCCTGGTAAACCTCCTCTGCACCTTCATCCTTCCAACTATGATGTGACCAGAATTGCACGCAAAACTCTAAATGCTGCCTAACCAGAGTTCGATAGTGATGCATCATAACTTCTTGACACCTAGACTAAATACCCCGATTAATACATGCAAGCATTCCATAAGGCTTCTTAAATACCAAATCTACCTGTGTAGCCACATTCAATGAATCATGCACTTGCACCCCAAGGTCTCTCTGCTCTTCAGTGCTTTTAAGGGTCTTGCCCTTAAGTGTGCAATGCCTCTTGACAATAACATCTGGACATAGGCTCTAACTTTTTCCCTGCAGCGCAGGAGGATCATGGCTCATCTTACTAGATGTGCATATAACTGCGTGTGGCATAGATGTGGTGGAAGATCGCTGCCTTTTCCCATCGTAGAGGAGGAAAAAACTGGAGGATGTGGGTTTACGGTGAGAGTGAAGGATCTAAAATTGATCAGGGATAATTATTTGAAAGCACAGTGCATGGAACAAGCTTCCAGAGGAAGCTGTAGAGGAGGGTTCAATGACAATGCTTAAAACACACTTTGTCAGGTACATGAATAGAAAAGTCCTTGCGGGATATGGGCTAACTGCAAGCAAATGGGAATGGCTCAGGTAGTTTTTCTTGGTCAGTCTGAACGATTTAGGTCGAATAATATGTTTCGGTGCGCTATGGCTCTATACCTCACTGAATGTAATTATATTCATGTTCGGAACCGGCTTCGGTTAATGTATTCGGACCAATAATTCAATTTTATTTCTAATCATTTATTTTGCCTTTTCGAACTCAAAGCCATTGATACCGTTTGTAAATGTCTCGGTATGGCAGGAATAAAAAGAAACAAAACATTGCAAGCAAGTGCTGCCAGGACAGTTCCATCTGTGTGGATTCATGTTCCTCAAGCAGATACAGGAACAGAACTCCAGTTCGCCCCAAGATCATGGTCCAGCCGATAGGTGGCGCAGCAGGGAAGGTCTTCGTGGCATTTGAGCCAGAGATTGCAGGTCAAAGGGAACATCGAGCAAAACTGGACTCGGTCAGTTGCATATTGTACAGACGTTTTACCACGTGGGTCGTTATAAAGGATAATGTAAAATAAATATGGTTACAAGTAAAGAGGGCACATATTTATTGAGAGACGGATAACGTCAAAAGGTTATGTGAGAGAAAAGCTTTTTTTTTCAGTAACAAAGGGTGTCCTAAGTGCCTGGAACACACTGCCAGGAGAGATGGTAGAGGCAGATACGATCGCAACGTTTCAGAGCCATTTATACAGACACTTGAAGGGTCTGGTTCCGTGTAGTATTACTCTATCACTCGATGGCTCTCTTTTCTTAATAGAGTGCCGTGAGACTTACTACTCGTTGATAAGAGAAATAGCATTTTTAGTTATAGGGGACATTACAAAACCACTGGTGTTTAGCTAGTTAGTAGTGAGCTGAAGCTTTATTCTACACTAATTTAACGACATAGAGATGCCGGTAGTTTGCTTGCTCAGATTAAATTAATGCATCATCTCGACTTCACTATATGCTGAATTCATCATGACACAGTAAACAGTCTTATATTCCGTGATTTGTTGTCATAATAATCCAGAGAAAAAGCATGCTTCTCTTCCGGTGAATTTCAGAATTGATCTGCATCACTTCAAAAAAAACATGCCCCTCGAATGTTTAAACAATGACCTCTCTGGACATCTAGAACCGGCGATACTGGAAAAGTGAAATAGAACTGCTCGAAACACTCAGGAGGGACAGGCAGCATATATAGGAAGTGGAGCAGATATAATGTCCTAGGTCAAAATTCTTTCTTCAGAATTTCTATCTATGTCCTTTATGAAATAACGTAATTCCCTCAGGTACTTTATTTGTTGTCTCCACGACTCTGTTCACCTTCCTCCCCAGAGCGTTCTGATTCAAGAGATCCAATTTTGCACTGCCTGTGTGTTTAAGTGTCAAAAGCACGCTGCAGATTCGGAACTCAGGCAGACTGAGGCTCATCTTTGTTTGGAAGTTGGCTATCCAGCGTGACACAGACGAGCACTGGATTGAGCAGAATCTCCTGCAACAATGCAGCTGGAATTCCACGAGATTCCCAGATCAGAGGCTGAACAGTTTGAATGTTCAGTCTTAGTCCCGACGGTCCCGTCTCAAGCTAAGACCGCCAATTCAAATAGATTTTTCTTGGAAGGAAACATTATTTATTTACAACAATATTCCAACCATAAATTAAGTTCTTTCAACGTGCTTGTCTCTTGTGTGCTCAGAATTTTTGCTTTTCACTTTTTTCTTTGTTTCATACAGTTGCTGCGAGAGAAAGATAAATTGGTTCCTGCACTCTGTATGTGTCGCGTTACTTTAAGAAAACCTAAAAACGCGTGTCGATGTCTCAAATCACGGGCAGTATCGGAATAAGAACAGGGGAGTTGCATTAATTCTAAGGGTTCGATGAACAGTGATGAATTGCTGCGTTTCTTACTTCACAGCGAACCGCTGTAGTTCTTCAATACAATCCACTGTTCGTAATTCATTTTTGGAAAAACCTCTGTTTAAAGAGAAATAAACGGTAAAAGACGCATCGACTCAATGCCCACCCATGTGCGATTGCACACGCACATGCACGCGCACACAAATCCACACAGCCAGACAAATGCCCGCATGTTCACGAGTACGCGGACACACACACAAAGACACAACCACACACACACACACACACACACACACACACACACACACACACACACACACACACACAGACTCACACACACACACACACACACACACACACGCACATATGCTTGTACGCGTTGACCTGAGCCTCCTTAACTTCACAATGCAAATCATAAGAATATACTACATTCCCCAAGTGACACGGAATAGAAATACTTTCTTCTAATTCTCTTTTGTAAGCAATAGATGGGGATCAGAGTCCAACCGTTCTTTCTTTCTTGAATGTTTCCATTTCCCGATCACAAGAGGAAATATACACAGAAAGGCCAAGTCCAAATATAAATTTTGTGGTGTTCACCTGTGACATAGTGGAGACTGAGGAAAAGTTATTAACGTATCAGTTAAAAGTATCACTGTCCTGTGTATTTCCAATTGCAAATTCGGGTAAAGAACTCAATATGAATTTTGTGGCGCAACTAGATGCATCATACTTTTTAATGCCCACGTTTGTTTGAAACACAGACCTCATCTGAGCAAATAAAACCGATTTTCTTGTATGCCCATCTATCTTTGAACGTTCCGACGGAAGCGGACTCCACGATTCTTTCTGTTTCTTGTGATGCCAGTACACTGAAGGAAATAAATGTCCATCATATTCAGTTTCCGTAAACTGATCCACTTCAGACAGCTACCAGCGTTCACCAATATGTAAAAATCTCATAGTATTGGTCCAAATATTAGCTTTCCTGTTAATTCCTCGTGCCTCCAGCTTTCAAATATCTCCACAGAAACATCTTCTGCAGGTACTCAATCAGGTTGTTAAACTCCGGCAACTCGTAAGTCAAGAATTAACTTTACAAGACTAATAGTTCAGACCTTACTATTTCTGGACTGATTTAACATATTGCATGTACTGCAAGTACTGCACAGTTCCCTCTGATAATTAACGACACCCTTAAAAATTGTTTCTTTTTGTTGCAGCACCAATGTCATCTGACCAATTAGTTCACCATTCGCAGGATCAAGCTACATCTGTTTTCAGCTGCGATATTCACTCATCTGTTTCGCCTTCTTCTAGTTAGCTACCTGGGTTTAAACACCATGTGTGAAGCCTTCAAATTCTAAATGAGGGTCACCAAACAATGGTCGCCCCCCCCCCCGGCAGCGAAATTTAACTTTGCGTGATGCTTCGTATTCTATAACTCCTTTCCATCTAATATCACCAAACCGAATGGTTCAGCAAAGGTCCTCAGGTCGGTGAACAAAATTAGCGGCGATCAACTGTTCGCTTCCCAAACAGAGCAATGCATAGTTGATTCTGTGAACTACAAAAGAAAGAAACACAGACGCTTCACTTTTTTCTGCATTTGTGGTGAATGATGACTGGACATATTTTTCTGTTGCGCACGTTGTTATTTCTGGCGCTCAGAAACACAACCTACCGACGTGCACATATGCTAAAGCTACGCTTCGGTTGTCACGTAGTTGTCATTTGAATGAACTAAAGTCGTGTCTACTTCCTCTTCACCGACGCTTCAACTGCTGGTTATTTTTGCTCGTATAATTCAGTTGCAACGCGGCAGGTGCTGTGGTGTAAAAGGAAGGCTGTCGTCAGGGAGCACGAGGTAAGTAATGTATTAGGTTTGTTGAAGTAAACCCAACTACGATGCAATATTACAGAAGGAGACGCGAAACAACGTTCTGAATTTTCGTTGGACCACAAAATGGATGGACAATCTCCCTGTTTCGAATTACGTCGTCTGATTGCTCGCTTTCGTTTGATAAGTTTATCCTGATTAATTCCATTGTTATTGAAACTTTGTGGAGATATTCTCTGTGTTTTCTGCTCTTCTCCTGCATTAGCATCATTGTTGACCGACAGAACGTGAGTAAAGCTCCTTTGCATGTGTACTTTAGATGCGTGTATTTCATAAATTTCAAGAACATTCGCTGCATCTTCAAAGTCGCACGCACATATTCTAAATAACAGCTTGTCCATGCCAGTTTTCTTCATGCCTTTCCTTGCGTCCTTTTCTTATAGATGGCTGTGCAGAAGTTCAGCTTCACTGATCATACTATCTTTCTGGGTAAGTGAAGCAAAGAAAATCTTCCTATAAAAATAGGGACATAAAATCAGGAGTTAAAATGCACGCGGGACATCAAGACTTCTGTTCATTTGCGTTCCAATTGGCCATATTAAAATTAGACACATCCGCACTTTAACAATGATGATTCTGGGGATCTGCATTTACTTTTAAATAATGTCATGTTATTACTGTTACCTAATATTGCATTATGAATTGTGTGTCACGAATCAAAGTCACCGTATTACATATGTTATACCAATACTGTTCGTGTGACTCTTCTTATTGTTATTTACAGTGCTTCTCCTTGCTGGTTACCCGATTATTGCAGAAGGTTAGTACGAAAATAACTTTTAAACTATTAACCGGTCTCCTATTACATACATTCCCTTGTGATTGACAGAATGCTTGCCAATGCCGCTGAAATGCCTTCTGATGTGGTGGGTAGGCGGATGGTGAAGTGAATAGAAAGAGGCTACATATCTGGAAAACAAAGTCACAGAGCAAAAAACAGAAACATACACCCGTCTCCACACACAATTTGTCCCTGCAGTCCGTCAGAGGACATACACCTTCCCTGACGACCCTTCCTCTCAACATCCTTGCAGAATGCATTGGGAGGGACTGCTGACAATCTCGACTGTCAATTATACTTTATGACCCGCTTTTGTCCTGCCTCTTGCTTTCTCTTGCGTTCTCTCTAATCCTGAGCAGACATTCCGGTTCCGGACTTCGCGTTTTTTGCTCTTCATCAAGTCCGCAACATCCCTCTTCATCCTGATTTCCCTGATCACTCCATCCTCACCCCTAACCCTCGCAGGAATATACAGACTCTAGACTTCAACTATCTCCCATTTAAGATGCTTCCTCTTTTCAGTAATAGGGAAGTTATTGGGAATAAAAGTAATTTCTAAGGGGTAGCATCTATTTGCATGTGGAAAGGCAGATAGTGATTTGGGGCAATCGCCATGGCTTGGTGGGAGATTCCTGCTCACAACGGTATTTTGATGAGGTGATTGCGGCAGATATTGTCGAGCTGAATGTTAGTTAGACCCTTAGAAGTTCTTTTTGAAGTTCTTCAAATTGCAGTATATCTTTGCACTGTTTGTTGCTTTGCATTCGTCGCTGTATTTATTGTTAACTTCCATAATATTCATTTGGTCATATTCGCGCATGGAATTTCATTGCACTTCGGCAACAAACGAGTAAATTGATATTAATCTGAGAGAGACCACTTGTTTATGGATTGTAACTTTACAGCCCGTTTCATCCAGGGTGTCTGACAAATTGGATCCAAAGTTAGCTTCGTAATAGGAGGAAGAAGGTGATGATGGTGCATAGTTGCTCTCTTACTGGCTTTGTCTGAGCGGTAGTGCAGCGCTAAAATCAGCTTTTAGGTTTGTCAATTGCATTAACGACTTGTATATGAATGCAAGAACCATGGGCCTTCTTTTTTTCGCTCACCACCCATCACACCTGAAACCGTCGTACGGAATGCAGAAATGCCAGTCATGCCCTCCGTTCAACCGCGGTTCAACCACCTTTCTCTCATTGCAAAAAATCCGATGTTCAAGTTGGGAATGGATAATCAGGAAATTATTACATCAATTCTGAAGGCAGAGGAAGACGCGTGGATGCTTGGCAAGAATACAGGCTGCTTGTATTTACCGGCATTTATCTTAACACAAAGAATATCGTGAGAAAAGAAACAGAGCCGATGGCACTGACCGGTGCATATTGAGATCACAACTCTGTTTTAAAGAAGGAAGGCAGTGATGAAGTAGCAGAGGCGATAAGATGTAAAATGATTAAAGCATTCTTTTTTTTCAAGTAATATTGGAACTTTGAAAATTATTGGCATATCCGATGTGCACTGAAACTGAGCAATTACAAAACTGGAATTAGAGAAAAAGAGTCACTAAAAACAAGCTTCACTTACGGAGTGCGAGATCAACGGTTGTGAAAACTAAGAGGAGAATTAATATTAAAGCAGAAAACTGCCAAAAAAAGTTGGGAACTTTCAATATAACAATGCAATGCAAATATATCATCAAAAAGAAAGATAATGGTGATCAATGAGTACATTCCATCGACACGAAAAGGACGGACGAAGACATTCGATTTCCAGAGCACTTTTCCTCAATTTCTGGTCAAAACAAATGTAGTGAAGGTGAATATTCATGCAGATTATCTCATTTGAAATACAGCTGTCCACGGCTGAAAGGGATATATTCTAGTTTGTAGCAGCATCCGGCCGGAATAAAATGGCGAAACACACAATCAGTTTCTGTAACACGATGTTCACTCTAAAATATTAACTTAGTCGATTTTTCTTCAAGTTGAGCAAAAGATACATCCTGTTTTTATCTTCAGTTCTCAGGTGAAAAGACAGAAAAATGAGGGACATGTTAATTATAATTCCGGGCGGCACAGGCGATTCGAGGGAAGATAAAATTTAGTTAAAAATTTGAAAACACTGACAGGAAGATAGTTAATATCGTTTATTTGAAATGGTATTCAAGGCCTTTAGAGTTTACTAATGGTTCCGATAGCAACGTAATCAGCAGAGCAAGCCCCCATGGGATCCAATATAATATGACAAGTTGGGTCAAAAATAGGCTCGAGCGTGAGATGTAAAATTTCCTTCAGGGTTTGCATGGTTCAGTAATAGGGCCTGTTGTTTTTTTTGTGTGTAAAAGTCGACCAGTAATACTTAAACAATTCAATGAACAATTTGCAGATAGTTTATATCTGCGACACACAGCTGATATAGTCAGAGGAAGCGGGAGACTGCAGGCTGCATGTACATGTGAATAAAGATCTGACATAATTTGAATTCAGTAATATTCCAGATAATAAATTTGAGGAGGGAATAACATTAGAGGATAGATTTAATTAACTGTAGAATACTGGGCACTGTGGGACATTTCAGTTCCTGTCGATACATTTCCAAAGGTAGAATAGACAGATGAATCCGTGAAATGAGGGTGTTTCTTTATCACCAAATGTTTTGAATTGTTCGGACTCAACTATAAAATGCCCTTTGCGGAGGTACAACGTATAACAAACATACAGGATTAGGTGAAGGAACCGATCACAGTAAAGAAGGTACACGGGTATTTAGGGCAGCCTTGACTGAGTGGTGGATAAGTTAAAATCATGACAGAACTAAACATGGAAGAGTACAGCATAAACAAGGCCCTTCGGCCCACGATGTTGGTGTCGCCCATGATGCTAAATTAATTTAAACCCACCTGCCTGCACAGGATCGATATACCTCCATTCAATGCATGTTCATGTGCCGGTCTAAATGCCTCTTCAAAGTCACTATCGTGTTTGCTTCCAGCACCACACCTGGCAGCGTCTTCCAGGGACCCTCCACTCCCTGTTAAATAAATGCCACGCACGACTCCTTTAAACTTTTTCCCTCTCTCCTTAAAGCTCTGCACTCTAGTATTTGTCTTTTCTTCCGTGAACAAGATACTCTGACTTTCGAAACTATATATTTGTGTTGGCTTATATATTTGGTTCTCCGTGTGTGGTTATTGATTTATCAGTGTTGATGTATGGTTTTTGTTTGGTTCTGCGTGAGTTGGTATTAGTTTATATGTGTAAATTACAGGATTGTAGGTTTTGTTGTCTTCAATCAGTTTCTCGGTCCCGTGTTACATAATTTTACTGGATAAACATATTTAGGTCATAAAACAGCAATTTACACCCCATCCCACCCCATCAAGATCGCCAATCCGAAACTAACAGTGGACGTTTCGGGAGGAGGCCCTTCCTCTAGACCATTCCAGAATAAAGGTCACAACCCGAAACGTTGACTGTCCATTTTCCTCCACAGATGCAACCTGACCCGCGGAGCTCCTCCAACAGTTTGTGTTGTTTTTTTTTTGCACCGAATTCCAGAAGCTTTTGTCTCCGCCAACCCGAAATAACATTCGAGCAGACTTCACTTTGATGTTCACTATTGCGTTTGCTTTCATTTTTATTGCAAGTGAAAAGCAGGTGTTCCTTCCTAAACCACTCCGGGGGAAAGGATTATGTAATTCCGTGTTATTCTGCTTATGGACAATTATAGTAGAACACCCTGAATTGTATCATTGAGGAAAGCAGAAAGGAAGAAGTGTGTTCATCGATCGTTTTATTCGTCAGACCCCAGTTCAGTCAAAAGGCGCAGTGCAGCCAAAAATATCGGTTAAGGTAGAAGTGCGTGGAGATATCTTACTTTGTCTGAACAAGGGCGAGAACGTGTTGATACTTATTTTGTTTGCATGCATATTTCAGACACTCCGTTTCACTCATTGTCTTACCTTTGCTTCATTCTGTACATTTTATTGCTTTATTGAAGGCCAAAGCAAACCGACGTTTACCCTGAATCCACGGCTTCAAGGAGTAGTTAAAGGAGAAAATGTTGACCTGAAATGTACCGTTGATTCCCCGTGTTCAGGCGGATGGCTTTACTTATTCAAGTACAAGCAAGAAAGGCACGATAACGCAATCCGAATGGTTGGCCAAAAATGCTCAGGCTCTTTTCGAATTCAAACCAATATAAACCTATCTTATACGTGTGCTTACTCCTCAAACAGACAAGGACACTGGGGGGAAACACGGCACAGTGATCCCGTGTTCATTAATGTAATAGGTAAGCGACAGCTTAGATGCACTGTACACGTCTTATTTTACTTGTGACCGACATTTGCAGAAATGATGTTTTAACAGTTCATTTGCTCGTATTATGTTTGCAAATATGTTGTCAGGGCCATTCAGCCGTTAACATACAACTCCAGGGGCCAGAAATATGAACCGCCGACTCAGAGACACGAGGGAAAAAGAAACAACCGCTAGATTGTTGGAAGAAACACAAGAGACCACAGTTGTTTGGATCTGGAGCAACAAGCAATCTGCTGGAGGAATTCAGCGGGTCGAGCAGCATTTGTGGGAGGAAAGTAACTGTGGAACTTGAATCCTGATTCAGGCTCTCAGCCTCAAACGCCTACAATTCTATTTCTCTCATAGATGCTGCTCGATCCGCTGAATTCCTCCAGCATGCTATTCGTTGGTCCAAACTCATGCGATTAGGCAGCAGCTGTGAAGGTGAATGGACAGTCGACGTTTCGGTCGTCCCAACATCTGGACGTGGACTACCCATTTCCTTCCACAGACACCTCCTCCAACAGTTTACTTTATGCTCCAACTTCCAGCATCTGTAGTCTTTTGTGTCTCCTTTCGGAAGCACGAGTTTGGTTCAATTCCAACCACCGTGGCAGGAATTTAGATCTATAGAGTTCCGCCACCAGAAACTAGCACTTGGGATAACCGAGTCCGCGCTGATCATAAAGCTCTAATTTAAACAGACCCTACATATATCCCATTCTATTTTCACCCTCGGAATTACACCTCTCACCTACACACTACAGGGAATTTACAGTCGTCAGTTAACCTACCAGCTCGCCCGCTTTGACACAGTAGAAGACCGGAGCACCTTGGGGTATCCCATGTAGGGAGGACCTGCAAACCCCACACACAGACAGCACAGGAGGTCACAATTGAACCCAGTTCGCTGAAGTTTAGAGAGAGCAGCTCGGCAAATTTAGGAATTTGAAAACAAATTTGGAATTATAATTGTTCAAACTAACAGACAGGTGGACAGGTGCATGGACTGCAAAAAAGAAAAGATGATGCTGTTGGAATTCAGCAGGACAGGCAGCAACCGTGGAGAAAATCAGGCGTTCAAACTTCCAGTTTAGGACGCTTCTTCAGCACTGAAACGTTGACCAGTCCTGACGAAGGGTCCTGACCCGAAACGCTTCCCAAAGCCTGAAGAAGTGTCCTGACCCGACACGCTGGCTGCCTGCTTTTTCTCAGTGACTTGAGTTCCTTCAGAATCATCGTGTTTTTCATCCAGAGTTCAGCATCTACAGTCCTTTGTTTCTCACATGGATTAGAAAGGCTGAGAAGGTTGTGGGCCAAACGCTGGCAAATGGGACTTGCTGAAATGGGGCATCTCGGTCGGCTTTGACCAGTTGGGCCTAAGGGCCTATTCCCGTGCTCTTCCACTCTACAACCCAAAGGTATTCATGAGGTCAGGGAGAAAAGAAGTAGGTCACACAGCTCTTCAGACTACAAAGTCGGTTCCAGCCATCAACCACCCATTTACGCGAAACCTACATTAATTTTTTTTTATTATCCCCACATTCTAACGACGTCCCCAGCAGTTTCTGATTCTTAATGTCATACTTTATACTTCAGTGGCAATTAGGGATAAAAATACAACTTCCATTCCTGATGCAGGATTTCGACCCGGAACGTCGACAATTCCTTTCCTCCCACAGGCACTGCTCGAACCTCTGAGTTCTTCCAGCAGATTGTTCGTTGAAATGAATAGTTAAACTAATTTATCTGTGTAATGTGTTGGTAATTTTTTTTCTTTCTTCTTCTTCGCCCCCCCCCCCCCCGCTAAGTGTCATTCACAATTCAATTTTAAATCCATGTTGATACCATTGAATCTGTTTTATTCAGAATGCTACCACAATGATTAACTATATTGAAGTGTAAAGCGATGTTACATGAGCCCGAGTTTCTTCGGCGGATTAGATATTTTCAATACAGGGCAGAAATGAAGCGATACGTTGCTGAAATGCTTCTCCACATTAATTATAGCCCGTACAAATAATAACATACGATGCTGTGTGCACATTTTTCTTATTTTAACAAGCGGTTATGTGTGCTCATGTGTCATGCCATACCTTCGTACTTTCTCTATGTGGTTCTATGTTTATTTATGTTTCAGCTTTGGTGTGTCTGTGCAATTTTGCTTGACGGCCGACAGATCTCGTCGTGTACGTTCGTACGCAGGATGATGTGTGCATTACATTCGTGTTCAAACGTTTTGCAGGAACACGACCGCCTCGTTCATTCGCCAACCTCCCGAGGAAAGAAAACATTCTATTATTCGCGGAGATTAGAAATTTAATTGCATCCAATTTTCTATTCTCCTGTTCCAATTAAACAGTTCTTATCCGAACAAACTAAATGGCAATCAAACGTAACTGATGGGTACTAATGAAAATACATTTATTTGCATCCTTTATATTGGCTTGCACTATTGTCCTTGATGGGTTCTCATCATTACCCTACTTCCCCTTTGAATTTATTTAGGATCATAGGGTTACACAGCACGTAAATAGGACCTCCGGCCCAATTTGTCCATGCAGGCCAAGCTGCACATCTGTTTGAAATATATTTAGTGTCACAGAGTTATACAGCACGGAAACAGGCCGTTCAGCTCAAATAGTCCATGCTGACGAAGATATCCATCCAGTGTGTCTGAGTTTGACCCATATCCAGCTGCACCGTTTCGATCCATGTACTTGTCCAAGTGTCTTTTAAATGTTATAATATTGTCTCTTGTTTTCACCACTTCCTCGGGCATATCGATCCATGTCCGCACCACAGTCCACGTTAAGAAATTACCCCTCAGGTCCCACTAAATCTTTCCCCATCCAACTCAGTCCATGTCCTCTAGTGAGTGATTCTCTTTCCCTGCGAAAATAAACGGGGCGAAATTCACCCGATTTATGCCGCTCACGATATTATAAATCCTCTGTCTATTCTGGTCCAAGGAGTGAAATCCTGTCTTGCCCTACCTCTCTTTCTAACTCAAGCCCTCGTGTCATTATCGTCAACCTATTTCCTGTGTTTGTCTCACATCCATACAAATCTATTCTGGCCATCCACGAGTCCAAATGTCATTTAACCGTTGCATTTTTTCACACCTCTAAAACTTCCTCTGGCAGCTCGTTCCATATACCTATACAATTGTGAAGTTAATATGCCTTAGTTGTGACCAGAGTACAATTGCTGCTTCAACAGAAAACCCACATCGCTGTGTCGAAGATTTCGTTTCAACTTTTCTTTTGTTACTTGCTCCAGATCGTCCAAAGACACCGGAAATAAATTTGACGAACCAGTTTACAATGCTGGTGAAAGGAGAGACCGTGGAGATTACCTGTCTATTGAGTACTAACTACTCGTGTGATAACATGCATTTGCTCAGAAACGATGAACAGATATCCATGCAATCAGTCCTACGCGACGCTTACTTTCATTCTGCCACCTTTACAACTGCACCGGATGATTCTGGGTATTACACCTGCCAATGTGCTTTGTTAGTCTCAGGAGACTGGCTGACATCATACCCCAGTGACAAGATCAGTGTTACTGTAATAAGTACGTACATATTACTTTCCCTTATGCTCATGTTGTTTGAGATTTATTGCATTGAAGATTTCATCATTTATCTCCATCATTGTATATTTCCATCTTAGTCACTCCTTCTTCTCTCTCTGTCTCTCTGTTCTTTGTCTCTCTGCTCTCTCTCTCTCTCTCTCTCTCTCTCTCTCTCTCTCTCTCTCTCTCTCTCTCTCTCTCTCTCTCTCTCTCTCTCTCTCTCTCTCTCTCTCTCTCTCTCTCTCTCTCTGTTTTCTTTGCACCCTTCACTCACCTTCTTCCCCTGGACTCTCCCACTCGGTTCAACCCGGCACCTCCTCCTTAGCACTTGCGGATTGCGGGATCTTACCATGTGAAACTTAGCTGTACGGTTTGCTACATGACAACAACTGCATTTCAAATGTGCCTCACGACCATGGGGAGTGGGTTGGTGTTGTCTCGAATGTTCTGAGGGTGTGGAAAGATTTTTAGAACTGCAAATCATTCATGCAGGACAACCCTTTCGACACCGGGGTGCTCCCACGACAGTCGATTATTTGGCCGCCGTGGCGACAGTATTGAGCATTTTACGTCATATCCAGAACCATTTGGAATCTCTGTCTCTCTGGCTCTCTCGCGCCCTCTCTCTCTCCTTTCCGTCTCTCTCTCTCTCTCTCTCACACACACACACACACACACGCGCGCGCGCGCACACACACACACGCACACACACACACACACACACACACACACACACACACATAGACACCAGAAGAGGTAACGATTCAATTACATTTTTCCACCGTTGTTCACTGAATTCGGTGTTCGCAATGTGGACACCTCTATAATGGAGAAACCCAACGTCGATTGGGTGACAGTTTTGCGGAGCCCGTACTTTCAGTCCTCAGGAGCGATCCAGAGCTTCCCGTTGCTGGGCCCCACGAATTTCCAAATCCCAATCCCCACTCTTTCCGTGACCTTCTGCACTGGGCGATTGAGGACCAACGCAAACCTTATCTACAGTTTGGGCACGTTGGAAACCAGATGATTCGATTTCCCTGTATCAATAGTCCATTTCTAATATTAGATTAGCGTTGATTTTATACTTCCTATGTTAGTCTAGGACTGGAAGACTTCCTCTGAATTTCTTAATCCTGCATTCTTTTATCCATTTTATATCTGTTCCCATTCACACGTTTACCAGATAAACTTGTTAATAGCTTCTCCCCACCTATGGTCGCACGGACCCCTTACGCTCAGAGGCCTTCTCCTCTTCTCTCTGCAGCATCAGGCGCTCCTCTTGCCTCCTTCCCAGTTCTAACCAAGGGTCTTCGACCTGAAACGCTCACTCTGCTTCTCTTCCCATGGATGCGGCCTGACCTGCTGTGTGTTTGCTGTTTTACCCTGGTTTTGTTTCACCATGTTAACCTTTCCCCTCACCGAACTGTCCCTAGGTCTACCCACGCAGCCCACCATCTCCCTGAATCATTCGGAAAGCATATTTGTGAAAGGTGAATCCGTAGAGCTGAGATGCGCCATCAAGTTTCAAGCCTCGGCAACGAGATATTATTTATACAATCATGGACTCGAATCAGCCGGTTTTCAAAATTATGTTGGAAAGGATCGGCATTTCACCACCTTCCGACTTTCACCAAGCGGGACGGACTATTACACCTGCGTCTGTGGAATATATGTGTTGGGACAGTGGGAATATTCAGAACACAGCGAGCCAATCAAGGTCACGATAATAGGTAATGAAAATGTCTTCGAATAAATATAACGTAACATTTGATCGTAAAATTATCAGTGATTAAAAATATGTTTTCAAGAATCAATCAGCTCAGTCTAATATCCCTCGTTCTGTATAACTCAGATCGCCCAAGTAAGCCTGCAATCAGTGCAAATTGGACTGGAAGTGTGTTTCTGAAAAGGGAAACTATCCGCCTGACCTGCAAGGCTGAAAGTCAGTATGAAGTTCGCAACTTTGCTTTGTACAAAGGCCAGGGTGGTCACTTGCAGGAAAACATACACGTTGACTTCAGACACAACATGGTAATTTTTGAAACTTTTGCCAATAATTCAGAAGACTACTGGTGCACCTACGGAACAGAGATATCAGGGCGCTTGATAGACTCGGAAAAGAGTACAACTTTGCACGTGCCTGTTGTAGGTAAGTCTAGCAATCGTGTAATAAATCTTTTCAGTTTATACTCAATTCCTTCATTGATAGACCCCATAAATGTCGGACCACGAAGCACACATCGCGGCACTATGTCTGCATATACAATACTGTTCATAAGATAGAGCTGCCTACAAAACTAAGACCCATTTTTTCTTTCATATCCCTCAATCTCACATCTTGCCCGGCACGTTGTTTTTCGAAGACTTCCGTTTATTTTAAGACACGATAATTAATATCGGTTTATTGTTGTCACTTGTGCCGTGGCACAGTGAAAACTATTTTTATGTGTGCCTTCCAGGCAGACAATGCCATACATAAATACGTCGAGGTAGCAAAAACAAAATAGTGTGTAGAATACAGTGTTGAGGGTCCAGTGGAGGTGCAGTGCACGAAAACAAGTAAAATGCAAGAGCCATGATGCGATGAAATGGGAAATCAGTAATTCATACTGAGCGTATGAGAGGTCGGTTATTTTGTTCTGTTTCATATCGATGGTTATACTTGATAACAGAACAATTAAATAACCAATTTTATAAACACAACCAAACTTTGCCAAACACTGCTCACATCGGACGTGGAGTATTATTTGCACTTCTTATCGTCCCACGGTGCGAAGGATATAGAACATAGAACATAGAACATTACAGCACAAGTGCAGGCCCTTCGGCCCACGATGTTGTGCCGACATATTATCCTGCTCTGATGTCGATCTAACACTTCCCTCCAAATTAGCCCAACATTTTTCCAACATTCATATAGCTATCTAAGAGGTCCCTAATGTATCAGCCCCAACTATTAGGTACCAGCCGCAATAGAAACACACCAAGTCATGTATAAGTTTTATAAACTATTTTATTAATAATTACTTATGATGATAAGAAAAGAAAAACGTTAGATATTAAACATTAACCCCAAAACTAAATTCGAAGTGTGTGTGTGTGTGGCAAATTCGCAAACCCCAAGTCCAGGAATATTTCTCAAAGTTCAGTTCAGCAAGTCATAAGGTGAAACGTGAGGAAAGGCTGTTGCAGAACTACCGTTGACTGAAGAGAAAATGTAGATAGAATGTAGAGAGAAATTGCGAAATTCACATGATCCACGATGGAACACATAAGACACCACAATCCCCGAGGATCTCCACTGTTTTTCTCTGAGTATCTTCCACCCCAAAAGCATTCGATACGTGGCCGCCCACAGAAATACCTGTTTTCCAGTACAGGTTAACGAAAAAGTGGACACCACTTGATTGCTCCAAAATTCCATCCGTGGATTGTCGTGACAGACACAGCTGTTGTTCTTCATCCATTGATATCGGGACCAGCAGTCAGTCTCTATCTCTATCTCTCTTCCTTCGACTCTCTAAGCAAAACCGCCAGCACGTTGTTATAGTCTTGCTGTTCTTCATGACACCATACACACACACGACTACTCTACCGTCCAGGTGCCTTAAAGGGACATTCACCAAATAGCAAACTGGCTCGTAACACAACCTCTGTCAGCAGTGCTATCCACGCACGCACCACTCTCTGTGTAAAAAACGAAACTATAACATCCCCCTTATACCTTACTCAAATCAACTTAAAATTATGCCCCCTAATGTTAGCAATTTTCGCCCTGGGAAAAAGCCTCTGACTGTCCAGTCGATCTGTGCCTCTTATCATCTTGTGTACCTCTATCAAGTCACCTCTCATCCTTCTCTCCAAAGAGAAGCTCGCTCAACCTATCCTCATAAGACATGCTCTCCAATCCAGACAACATCCTGGATATGATTGTGGTTAAGAGATTTCAGGAGCGCTTCAGCTGGTTTCAGTATTTATAACTGCAGCTGATGCTTCTGAGGAGGCCATTAAGCTTTTCAAGCCCGCTATGACTTTTAATAGTGTTAGGCCTGATCTGTCTTTGGCTTTCTCTCTTCTTCTGTGACAGTTCACTTTCTCCCTGAAGTCACTGGTCTTGCGAAAAATCACATGCCCTTCCCTGGTCTTCCATGAATGGAGCCACTACGTCGATAAGGCATTGTTAGCTAGGTAAACTTGAAAGAATAAGTTTAAAAAGAAGTTTTTTGTCTTGTGAAACAAATAAAACTGTAGATACTGAAATCGGAATCGGAAGCAGAAACGCCAGAAGAAGTCAGCATCAAAAAAAGGGAAAACAGTTAAAGATTTTATTTGATCGAAAACTCTTCATCAGATTTTAAAAAGGAAAGCTAGCAAGTCTAAGTAGCAGAGAAGGTGTGGGAGTGCGGTGGGTGAAACAAAGGAATTTACTCGTTATGCCGGCCCACCTTTCCCCCTTCTCCCCTCATTCCGGTTCTCCCCGCGTCCTCTATTTTTGTCACCCTTCCTTTGTACCCTCTAAGGCCCTTCACCCTGCTCGTGCCCCTTCCCCTCCTGGTTCCATTAACCCAACATTCACAATTCGCCCACAGGACCCCACCCCTCCATCTGGTTATGATTCCATCCACCTCCCCCCTCCCCCCGATATGTTTCCTCTCCGCTAATAGTTCCACTCTCACCTCATCTACTTGTCGGGGTGCTGCACTGGTAGCCATCTGTGTTGCTGTGTATCTCCCTCCAGCAGCGATCTCCAATCTTGCTTCCACAATGCTCCAACCTACCCCCAACATGCTGCATATTTCCCCTTTTCCTATTTCCTCTCTCTCTCTCTATTTGTCTGCCTCCATCTATTATTCACCTGCTGCTCTCTCCCAACACTACCACTGCTCCCCTCACCTACCGGGAACAAGCTGGAACAGCTTACACCCTTCCTTAGTCCGCCAATCAGCTCAAACGCCTTTCGCGCCACTCTTCTCTCCCTCTTTATAACTGGCCATTTCCCCTCTCCACTCTCGGTGCTGATGCAGGGTTTCTACCTGGAACATCGACAATTCCTTTTCTCTCACAGACACTGCTCGACCCGCTGAGTTCTTCCAGCAGGTTGTTTGTTGAAATGAATAGTTAAACTATTTTGCCCATGTAACATGTTGGTGAATATTTATTTCTTCTTCATTTATCGCCGCAAAGTGTCGATCTCAATTCTATTCGTAAATCCGTGTTAATGCCATTGCATCTGTTTTATTCAGAATGCCACCATAATGATTAACTATTTTGAATATCATGTTTAACTATCATGTAAAGCGATATTATATGAGCCAGACTTTCTTCAGCGAATAAGATATTTTCAACCCAGGCCGGAATGGAAGGGATACGTTGCTGAAATGATTCAACACACTAATTATAGCCCGTAGAAATAAGAACATAAGATGCTGTATGCAAGTTTTCATAGTTGCACGCGCGTTATTTGTGCTCATGTGTGATCTCATACCTTCGTCCTTTGGCTGTGTTGCTGGATGTTTACTTATGTTTGAGCTTTGGCTTGTTTGTGCAATTTTACTTGATGCCTACATATGTCGACGTCTACGTTCGTATATTGGATAGTGTGTGCACGACATTGGTGAGGAACAGTTTTGCGGTTACACGCCCACCTCGTCCTTTCGCCAAACTCACGAGGAAAGGAGAAAAAATTTTTCGTGGGGATTAGAAGATTAATTACATCCAATTTTCTGTTCTTCTGTTCAAACCGAAACAGTTCTTATACGAACAAAGTAAATGGTGATCAAGAGCAAATGATGGGGTGTCCGAGCACTAATGAAAATACATTTATTTGCATCCTCTATATTGCCTTGTACTGTATTCTTGGATGAGTTCTCACCACCACCGCCATCCGCCTTAGAATTTAATTAGGATCATCAAGTTACATAGCAGTGAAACAGGCCCTTCGACCGAATTTGTCGATGCCGTGCAAGCTGCACACCTGTATGAAACATATTTAGTGTCACAGAGTTAATCAGCACGGAAACAGACCCTTCGGCTCAACTCGTCCATACCGACAAAGATATCCATTCAATGTGTCTGCCTTTGGCTGGTATCCATCTAAATCGTGCCCAACCATGTGCTTGTTCGGGTCTCTTTTAAATGTTATATTATTGTATCTTGCTCTCACCACTTCCTCGGGCACAACGATCCATGTCCGCACCACAGTCCACGTTAAGAAATTTCCCCTCAAGTCCCGCTTAGATCTTTCCCCTTGCAACTCAGTCCATGCCCTAGAATTTCCGATTCCCCTTCCCTGCGTAAGATAAACCGTACGCATTCACCCCATTCATGCCCCTCATGATGTTATACACCCCTCTGTCTCCGTTGGTCCAAGGCATGAAGCCCTGGCTTGCCCAACCTCTCTTTCTAACTCAAGCCCTGGTGTCCTCGCAACATTGTCGTCAATAAATTTCCTGTGTTTGGCCCACATCCATCCAAATCTTTTCTGGCCATCCACCAGTCCAAATGTCATTCAAACGTCGCATTTATACACACCTCTAAAACTTTTCCTGGTAGCTCTTTCCATATACCCATCCAATTCGGAAGGTAATCTGCCTTAGTTGTGATCACAGTAGAATTGCTGCAGCAACAGAAAACCCACTTCGTGTCTCCAAGAGTTCGTTTCAACATTTCTCTTGTTACTTGTTCCAGATCGTCCAAAGACACCGGAAATACATCTGACGAACCAATTTACAGTGCTGGTGAAAGGAGAGACCGTGGAGATTACCTGTCTATTGAGTAAGAACTACTCGTGTGATAACATGTATTTGTTCAGAAACGATGAACAAATATCCAACCAATCAGTCCTTCGTGACGCTTACTTCCATTCTGCCACCTTTACAACTGCACCGGATGACTCTGGGTATTACACCTGCCAATGTGCTTTGTTAGTCTCAGGAGACTGGCTGACATCATACCCCAGTGACAAGATCAGTGTTACTGTAATAAGTACGTACATACTGCTATCCCTTATGATCATGTTGTTTGAGATTCATTGCATTGAAGATTTCATAATTTATGTCCATTGATGTATATTTCCTTCGCATTCACTCCCTCGTCTCACTCTCTCTCTCTCTTTCTCTCTCTCTCTCTATCTGCACTGTAGTCCTCGCTCGCTTTCTTCTCCTGAACGCTCCGTCTAGGTTTATCCCGAACTAACTGAGCACCTCCTCGTTAGCACTTGAGGATTGCGGGATTTTTCCATGTGCAACTTAGCTGTCAGTTTTACTGCATTACAACAACTGCATTTCAAGTGTTCTTCACGACGATGAGGAGTGAATTGGTGGTGCCTGGAATATTCCGAGTCCGTGGAAAGATTTTTAGCACTGCAGATCCTTCATTAAGGACAATCCTTGCCTACACTGGGGTGCTCTCAAGACAGCTGATTATTTACCCGCCATGGCGACTGTATTTAGCATTTTAATCAGAGGCAGAACTACTTTGAATCTCTCTCTCTCTGTCTCTCTAACCCCCTCTCTCTCTCCTTTCTCTCTCTCTGTCTCTCTTCGCCGTTTCTCTCTCTCCTTTCCCTCTCTCTCTCTTTCTGCCACACTCTCTCTTTCTCTCTCTCTCTCACACACACAAGCACACACACACACACACACACACACACACACACACACACACACACACACACACACACACACGAAGAGGTAACCGTTCACGCATTTTTCCAAGGATGTGTACTGAATTCGGTGTTCACAATGTGGACTCCTGAACAATGGAGAAACCAAACGTCGATTGGGTGACTGCTTTGTGAAACCCGTACTTACAGTCCCCAGGGGCGACCAAGAGCTTCCCGATGGTGGTCCCATGTATTTCCCCATCCCAACCCCACTATGTAATATCCGCACCCCAATCGTGCAACAAATCTTTTCAAACAAAACTGAATTCGTGCATGGATAGATCCCATATATGTCGGACCAGGAAGCACACAGCCCGGCACCATATCTGCATATACAATACTGCTCATGACATAGAGCTGCCGATAAAACTAAGACCAATTTTTCTTACATCTCCCTCAATCTTACATCTTGCCCAGCACGTTTATTTTAATAAATGATAAATATTATCGGCTTGTTGTTCTCACTTGTGCCGTGGCACAGTGCAAAATATTTTGCTTGAGAGACATCCAGGCCAACAATTCCATACATAAATACGTCGAGGCAACAAAGACAAAACAGTGTGTAGAATGTAGTGTTGAACTCCAGAGGAGGTGCAGTGCATGCACATATGTTAATTGCAAGGGCCACAATGCGATGAAATGGGAGATCAGTAATTCATCTTGAGCGTATGAGATGTCGGTTATTTTGCGTCGCTTTCATGTCTATTGTCATACTTGATAAGAGAACGATTTTAAATCACTGTTTATCAGTTAATTCATCAGCCCAAAGCCACCAAATTTCATTTGCCAATGATTAATCCAACACTCCCATATTGTATTGGGATTTGATCACAAGATACACTCTCCACACAATGATTCCTGAGGTCAGAGTTTTACTTTCATGACGTAGAACACGGACATTAAACATTACGCGACGATAAACGACATGGGATTTAATATCAGCGTGGCCTCAATGAATATTCCAAATATCTTTCTGTTATTCATCTCTTAATTCTCATTTCAAAGATTTACATCACCTCTGGCTGATATAAGACTGCTGAATCATGGAAACTGTGACTGCTGTACTATTTCAGGTCCTCTCAGGAAACCGGAGATCTTCCTGAACGTGAATTTCGCGGTATATGTAAAGGGAGAGCTGCTGTTATTAACTTGCAAAGCACCGGTACAGGGGCCACACAAAACATTTCACATCTACAGTGTGAATAAGACATTTCCAGTTACAGCACCCCACGTCATGGTGGGGACCCATTCGGTAACGTTGAACCTAACAGGGGTGTTATATCCCGGGACGGATACGTACAGATGCATTTACAAATCAATAGTCCGAGGTCGGCTGATTGATTCTGAGCAAAGTGATCCATTGGTCGTAAGTGTAACAGGTAGGTTGAGCTTCCGTTCATTGCTCTTAAATAACGTAATTCCCAGATTGATTTCTTCCCTGTTCTTGTCATAGATGTTTTGCTCGCTCGATTCCAAGGGGCTTTATTTTAGTCAGAACACTTGCTAATGCCATACAATTTTAAACCAGTCTTTGTAATTCATTCAGCTAAATTGGTAATTGGTTGACAATTGTTTCGTGTATCGAGGTACAGTGAACAGATTTTGTTTCAAAGCCATCCAGTAAGATTATTCCAAACATTTTGCCATGCATAAAGACATCGAGGTGGAACAAAAGAATAAAAAAAGGATGCGAAATATAGTGTTGCAGTTAAAACGAAATTTCTGTTCAGGTAGACAATTCAGTTGCAAGGGCAATGACGTGGTTGATTGAAAGATCAAGACTACATGTGTATCTATAAGAAGACAGTTCGATAGACTCATAACAGAGGGATAGAAGCTATCCTTGTCAGGTTGGCAGGTTTTCGCAAGCTTTTTTTATCTTCTGCCCGATAGGAGTATGAGAAGAGGGAACTGCAGGGATGAAAGGGGTCCTTGGTTATGTTGGCTGCTTTCCGGCGGCAGCGGCAAAATTAGACAGAATCAATGGAGGGGTGTTTAGATTCCCTGTCGCACTGCGCTGCGTTCAAAACTTTCTGCAATTTCTTGTATTCTTTGGCAGAGTAGATGCAAAACTCAGTCTTGATGTTTCCGGATAGGATACTTTATATGTTGTATCTGAAAAAAACTTAGTGAGAGTCATCCGGGATATGCCGAAATCCTCGGGCTTCTGAGGATGTACACGCGCTGGTGTGCTTACTTGGCCATAGCGTCCATGTGGCTGGTCCAGAACAATTTTCGGTGATATTTCCACTTTGGGGAACTTGGAATAGTCTCATGGAATAGAAATGATGTAGTGTAAGCTGGATATTTCCCGAGAACAGCTGTAAAAAGAGTCAATCGTTTTCAATTGCATTTGCCATGTGATAAGACGAGTTAAACAAATGATACCTGAGGAGGAATGGGAGATAAAGCATCCACAAACCTTGGTATATTTTCTCCATAAGTATGCAAGCGTCTTCAATAATTTGATCAAATGCATCAATTGTATTTTGTTTTCCAGATCGCCCATTGAAACCAATACTAACAATGGAAATTCATGATTTCTATACAGAAGAGGAACAAAATCTCACTGTTCATTGCTCAGCTCCCAATAATTACCACATTGAAAAGTTTTATTTATATTCAAATTCCGCGGAACGATCCCTCAAATATGAAGATGCTGACGGGATGCATTCAGTTGCATTCAATGTCATGGCGCCTCTTTTATCATGGGACGTAGAATATATTACGTGTCAATATCAGGTGCGGATGTCCGGTCGATCAATAGTTTCGGAGATGAGTGATCCTCGGCTTTTGAGAAAGTCAGGTAAGGGAGACGACGCCGACATAACCCTCCCCGAGTTGTGAAGTTAGTCAAAAGCTTTTAGTCATCCAGCAGAACAACTGAAATGTGTCTTCTCCGTCTATTAGAGGAGTTAACATTAGAGCTGAACGGTATGATCGAATCTAAGTCATGCACTTTTCTCTTGCAATTGTGAAAAAATACTGTAATCAGGAAGATGCATTTCTGCTTTCAAGGACAAACCACAATTCTCAGTAAATAGGAAGCAAGGAAGGTTCTATCTTGTTATTGATCAAAACGGAGCGAGAGGAAAATACACATGTACATATGCCATCTCCCTACAGAGAGGTGCTGGAATTTCGCCAGCCCATTTATTATTTTCCTCATCATCCTCCCTATGTCGAATACATCCACACTAGCTTATGCAACCAGCCCTGGCAACATCCTCCGAAATTTTCCTTCCAGGCTCTGCAGCAGAATCCCTATGTAACGATGGTCAGAATAGCATGCAAGACGGAAGTTCCAACTTACATTTATTCTACACACAGCATAACGTGTCTAACATCATAGTACAGAGGAGGAGATGAAGAAGTGGGAAAATAGGAATAAAATGTCATGCAAGAGGAAAGAAAACATGCTCCCAAAATTTCCTAAAGACGGGTGAATTGCATTTGATTAGCAATTGGAGGTGACGTTGATTGTGGAACGAGGAATGGATCTCTGAAATGTAGCAATTACGTAAAAGGAGCAATACGTTTAAAGCCTCAGTGGGAAAAAAAAGTACTCCAGATGCCTTTCTAATCTGTCTAGAACCGTTCAGGATCAGTGGATGCACACTCAATGATCTTATTTTTACAGAAAACCACAGATAATCTGAAACATTTGTCATTCATTCCCTTTTGGCACCTTCCCAAATATATCCTGTCACATTTCACCGCGGTACCTTCCAGGAGTCACATTTTCCCAGAACATCCACGTATTACTAACTTCGAAATCTTTTTTCCTCGATGACAATCGCATCGAAGATGTCTGCACCATCTGCAAATTTTATCAGGAACCCCACTATTCGTTAACAGATATAGCAATAAGCTTTCAGGACGGTGCTGGAATCTTCCAGTGAATGAATTTCAAAAGAGTAATCTACATATCGCTCTTGATGTCAGCACTCATCTACCTCATCTGTGGAACACTTAGCAGATTAAAGTCGTTACCCACCTCCGAGACCACAGGACCGCAGTGGTGGGGCGTCATCCTCAATCTAATAGGGTGGGTGGAGGTTCTGGTCAATGGAGAGGGGTACGGCAGCGCAGAAGATTTTGCGCTGCTGACACTCAGTCCAGAGACTCGGCCTCGTAGGGCTCTGCCTGTTCAGAATCGAGACCTTTCCCTCGCCAACTCATGAGTTCTATCCCCCACACGGTGCTCCGGATTTCCCCAACAGCACTGCGACCCACTTGCTGGTGCAGTTGGCAACTGCAGATTACCCTTACGTGCATGCAAGAAGCAAAGAGAACAAAAAGGGAATTCATGGGCATGCGAGGCAGAATGGGTTGGAAGTCAACGGGGAAACAAGAGAGTGGGACTGATGGAAATATTCAGTTGGGAGCTAGTGTGATCAGTCAAGCTGTCCGCCTTCCGTGTCGTAATAAGTCTGGAGGACGGACCATGAGTTTTATGCCAAATAGCAATGAAAAATCAATGAAATTGCGCGGTCGCAAAGACCGTGACGAACAGGGGAATCTGGTCGTGTTGGACGCAACGGGTGTTGAGACAATGGTTTGAAAAGAGCATTAGCAGAGTAAACGAAAGGGGAGATCAGGCATGGTGTGGTAACAGAAATGCCATGAATTTCAGTGGGGGGATATTCTCGGTCTGTTCAAGAGGTAAGACAAAACAATATGTTTTCCTCTAATGCTTCGGCTAATGTTTTAATGAATTCCAAGCTTGAAATTGTTATTGTTCAATATATATTCGATGAATTACATCCTTACTTTATCATCAAGCTGCATTTCTTACACTTTGAAAGAGGCCAACGTCCCCGCCATCATCCCTGCCTTTTCTCAAACTCGATTTTATTGTCGTATGCACACGTACATGTGTGCACGGAGTATTTAATAATTTACCTGAAGCAACATCACCGGCAGATTGCAGTGCATAAGCAGCATTCACGAGAAAAACATAAATGAAACATGGATTAAACGCCATTGTACAAGGAACACGATTAGGACAGAACAATTAAGTCCATATAAACGCAAAGTGATGGACAGTCCGTTAAAATTTGCTGTGCCCCTGAGTCATACATCTGGTGAGGCCAATTCCCCGTCTGCAGTTGCTGCCCAGCTCCACTTACGGAGGGCCAGTAGACTTTGTCCTCTCCCTCCAGACTAGATGCATACTGGTGTGGGGCTTTGTGGCCGGGATGTCTGATCGATGACTCCTGGTGTCGTAGAGAAATATTTTGGGGTTTCCAGCGGATCACGTGTACGGAAAGGTGTGCTCGTAATTCGCATGTGTTTGTTTACAAATTGTTGCCATTTCAGGATTTCTATGAAAACAACAGATATTTACATATGTTTCTTTTCAAAGGTTCAATTTTTGAATGGTATTACTGGCAATCCCGACTTCCTCTGGGAGCGTCAGTGCTTCTACTTCTGTTCGTCATCCTTGTGTCAGTTATCGGAGCGACAAAGAGAAGAGGTAATTTTTCCTTCATTAAATATATGTGAGACTTATTCTCATAATATTATGAGAAGATGCATTGTGCAAAGTTTAATATTATTCTACTCCGCAATTATGCCAGTTCAAATGAACAGGTAAACAAAAAGTCTCAGCTGGAATAAAAAGGGATGATCTCTCAGCGCTCGACCAAATGATTCCAGAAGCCGTATCAGGAATATGCTGCGTTATTTCTAATCTATCCGAAAAAGAAAAGTAGCATCGTTATATTTTGTGCTTAGTATTTACGTTGCAATGTTGTAAAATAGAAAGACACAAAAATAGGAGCATAAGAACGTAAGAACATAAGAAAAATGGGGAGAGGGAGGAGGCCATGTGGCTCATGGTGACAGCTCCGCCAGTGAATCAGATCGTGGCTGATCTGGCCATGGAGTCCGATCCACCTACCTGCCATTTCCTCGTAACCCTTGATTCCCCTAATATGCAAAAAAGTCTGACTCTGTTTTAAATATGTTTAATGCGTTAGCCTCCATTTCTTCCTTGGGCAGAGATTTCCGCAGATTCATTACTCTCTGAGAAAAGCAGTTTCTCTCATTTCCGTACTAAATCTGCTTCCCCGACACTTGAGACTATGTCCCCTGGTTCTTGTCACATTTAGCAGTGGAAACAACTGTCCGGTCGCTTTCATAATTTTATATGTTTATATGACCCCACATTTATTGTTCTGAATTCCAGCGAGTATCGTCCCGGGCGACTCGATATCTCCTCATAAGGCAAACATTTCATGTCCGGAATCAACCTGGTGAGCCTCTGCACCGCCTCCAAAGTCATTTCACTTTTGCTCAAGTAGGACACCAGGACTGCACGCAGTACTCGAGGTGCGGCCTCGCCAGTACCCTGTAGAGTTGCGACATATAAACTCGCTGCTCTTATTTGCAATCCCTCGAAGAATGAAGACCAATATTCCATTTGCCTGCTAGACACCCAGTTGCACCGGCAAACCAACCTTTTGATATTCACAGACATGCACTCCCAAGTTCCTCTGTACAAGAGAAATTTGCAATCTTCCATCATTTCAATAATAAAATGAACTTCCACTTCTTTCCTTCTAAAGTGGATGATCTCACATTTCCCAATATTCTCATCCATATGTCAAAAGCTTGCCCACCAACTTAAACTATCTATATAGCCGTGCAGACTATCTGCATCCTCTGCACAATTTGCTTTTCCACGCAACTTAATGTCATCAGGACACTGCGATACACTGCACTCAGCCCCTCTTCCAAATCGTTGATATATGTCGTGAACAGTTGTGGTCCCAGCACTGATCCCTGCGGAAATCCGCACCACTGATTGCCATCCAGAGGGGAAAAAAAAACATTTATCCCCTCTTCTTCCTCGGTAAGAGGAAGATGATCACCCCCTTTGAAACTACACGATTATTCATTTGGATCTGGCTCTTCATCCACATAATCTTCGTTTTCCCGGACTACCCTCAAGACATCCCGATCCATTCACAATCAGAAATCTTTGAACCAACCTTGAGCCTGCAGGACTCTATTGAACTGACCAACTTGAGATGGCTCGCTTTCTTTCTCTTCTGGCATCAGGACTGCACATTTTAGATTGTCATATCTCTTCCATTATGTTTTCGCTTTCATTTGTACATTCTTGTCTGCTGGGCATGTTGCAGTTTTTCGCATTTTTCACCGTTATAGACATCAATCATGTTCCACCATTGCCTTTCCCCACTTCCTCTGCTACCTAAATAATCCCGCCTTCTGGCTTTCACAGACTGAATGAAAGGTATTCGTCCTGTAATATTAACTGTTTTCCCATCCACGGATGTTGCCTGACCTGCTGAATATTCCGATTTTATTTCAGGATGCCAGCACCAGCAGACTTGTTTGTTTCATTTCCATCTATTTACGTTAATGTTAAACGAATTCAGTGTTTGAGCTTCCACTGCTCTCTTGCAAGAGAAATCTGAGGCTTTGCTACCCTCTGCGTAAAGAACGTTCTCCGACAATCAGATCTGAATATCCTTCCCCTTGTACTTCCATTATCACGCTTTCACCCAGCCGTTCTTCGTGTCCCTGACAGCACCAAGGAAGCTGATGAAGACACTCAACCCGAAACGTCTACCGTCCATTTCCCTCTACAAATGCTGCCTGCCCAGCTGAGTTCCATCTTTTGTTTCAGTTGTCGATCCAGATTATAGCAGCGACAGTCCCTCGTGTCTCGACTTCCATGATCACCATCGTTTTAGACTCTGAAGCCAAGGTTATAGTCCTCGCTGCATTCACCGTTTCGCCTTCTACAACTATTCCATAAAGATCCATGAAATCATCTCTTTTCTTACGAAACCGTTTCGAACTCTGCCCTACCCAATCTCCGTGTGGTAAATACGCCATCCCTGAAACCAATCCAATAAATTTTCACTGTACTCCCTCAGTGATAAATATGTCCACAATACAAGACTAAAACTGCCCACAATAACCAATGTGTTATATCATAAAATTCCACCTGAAATTAAAATACTGAATCTTTACTCGTCCACTCACAGACTCCGATAATAAGTAACAAAATACGGCCTGTCTTCCTAATCGCTTGCAGAAACAAAATATTAGCATGTGTTTACTTGCATTTACAGGTACATGGCTGCCTTTACATATTAGCATTTTGCATTTTCCCAGCAGTGGAAGAAAACAATTCTCTTTCATTTTCTGTTTTTTTGCACTAAGATGACCAACTTTACATTTCTTCTGCCCGATATTTAACCTGCCACAATGCTGCGCATTCACTCAGTTTGCCCATACCCCTCGGAACCTCTTTAGATCCTCCTCACAATTCGCAGTCCAGCCTAATTGAAAAAACATGAATATGACATACTGTATCTTCAGGAAAGTTGTTGAAGGCGATTGGAAATCCCCTGGCACAAGTGTCGAGGGCCGGGAGCCAAGGAGTGTGTCTTTGCCCCCACTCTTTGCTCCATGTCTGACAATCAAAGTTCAGGCCATGCCAAAAAACTACCACGAATCAATGTGCTCCAAACTTGTTCAGCAACGTCCTCTGTGGGACCTTCTTCAAAGCATTTTGAAAATCCACGAGTCCCACTTAACTATTTAATTCACATTATGAAGAACTCCAATTGACTAGTCAAAGATGAATTCCTTTAACAAATTTATGGTGACTCTGTTCAACATTATTAATTATTTCAATTATTCTTTTCAAGATGTTCTGTTATTACATCACTCCTAATTTTCCCTACATTGATATCAGGCCGACAACTTTTCTCCCTCGTTTTTAAAAATATTGGCGTCACGTTTGAAGCCGTCCTATCTGCAGGGGCCATATCAGAATATGTGGATAACCAAAACATTCAATATTTCTAGAGCCAATTATTTTCAAAACTCTGAGGTGCATATCATCGTATCCTGGGAGTTATTTGCTTTTAGTCTCCACAACTTCTCCACTGCCATCCCCGGTTGCGAATATTTATTTCCTTCAATGTCGCTTTCTCTTGTATCTTGTGTCTTGTATCTCTGTGTCTGTATCCACGATGATAGAAAAAAAACGAGTAAATCCCCCTGGGAGGTCTTAGAAATCTCCTCTGCAGACTCTCGTATAATTTCAAATCCTTCGCAGGGAGCAGTGGACAGAATTGGACTGAATGCTCCAGTTGAAGACTAAAATAACGTAATGACTCTAAAATTACCTTACTCCAGAAACTATGCGTGGGGAGCCATTCGGCCCATCTGCGTTTTCCCAGCAGAGTAATCCTATTGGCCTTACCCTCCCCACCTCTCCCCTTGTCGTTATTTTCCTGTACTTACTCAAATTCAGCATTTAATATGTTCCACATGTTCGGGTTCTTCTGTTCCTTTCAGTTAGTACTTTTGAAGCAAATTTCAATACGTCTTTCGGAAACATTGGGTAAGAATTCAAAACCCGTTGACATAATCAAAGAGGGTCACGACGTTCCAGTGCGCGATTTATGCGTCCGACGTCTCAGTTCTTCCCGAAGTTGCGGAGGTGGCTCCGATTTGGGGAACACTTCAGACATCCGGAGGGACACAGATTGGACATTATTATGAATAGATAGCAGCCCGCACGGTTACGAATACCGCTGGAGGACTTAATCGAGAACACTGTCGTCCACTGTCTTTTCTTCATATCAGAGGAACAAATATGGAGTTCTGCAGTTATACAGCTCGGAAACAGACTTTTCGGTCTATCTCGTCTCAGTTCCTATCTGAGTTAGTTCCGTGTGACTGCGTTTGGTTCGTATCTCTCTGAACGTTTACCAATCTTGTACCTATCCAAATGCCTTTAATCCAAATCTCCGAAAAATGGTAATTGTGCCCGCCTCTGCACATCTTCTTGCTGCTTGTTCCACATTCCCACCACCATTTTTGTGAAAAACCTTCCCCACAGATCTCCTTTAAATCTTTCCTTTTTCACCTTAATCCGTTGTCTTCGAGGTTTTGACTCCATTACCCTGGGAAATAGACCATCCAACTTATCTATGCCTTTCATGATTTAAAAACCTCACTCAGGTCACCCGATGAAGAATGTCCATATTTCTCGAATTTGCTAATCAATTTCTTCTCTTTTCTCCTACCGTACGAACCGGACTTCGCAGGGAAGAAAAGGTGAGAGATCTAAGTATTTTCTCTAACAGTCCTCTTTGTGGGTTATTCCTACGTCAAGTATAAATACAAACTGCAGCAATATAGTAGCTTGTGGTAGAACGGCATTTATAATTTAAAAGTAGCCGGTTATTGTATATGCTGTGCAGTAATATGTTGTGCGGTAGATTATATTATTGTTATTTATACCTTCCACTGCATTTTTATTGCCTTGTTGGCGGCCAACAGATGCTATAAAAACGCAATAGCTTAGAATTAAGTGAAGTTAATGTGTAGGGCAAAATATTTTTATCTGCTTTTTTTTCGGTAATTCGTACAGCGAGATTGGAGCATTTCAGACAAGGCCACCAGTAACCTTGAGGTGGCGATGTCAAAATCACAATCAGAATCAGATTTATCATCAATGTCTTACTACGTGCAATTTGTTGTTTTGGGGCAGCAATGCAGTGCAAAGACGCATCCTTAAGATAAATTTAAAAAAATAAATAGAGTGAGTGGTATACTAGGTTCATGGGTTCGTGGACCGTTCACAAATCTGATACTGGAGGGGAAGAAGCTGGTTCTGAATAATTGAGTGTGGGACTTCATGCTCCCGGACCTCCTCCCCGATGGTAGTAACGAACACAGACATGTCCCGGATGGTGAGTGACCTTAGTGATGGATGACAACTTCTTGAGGCAGCGCCTCTTGAAGATGTCTTCGATGGTCGGGAGAGTTGAGGCCGTGATAGAAATGGTTGCGTCTACAGCCCCTTAAGATCCTGTGCATTGGAGCATCCATACCAGGCGGGCATGCAACCAGTCAGAATGTTCTCCACAGTACATCTACAGAACTCTACAAAGAGTCTTTGGTGACAAACTAAATATCCTCAAACTCCGAACGATGCCGATCGGCTGGCGTGCCCTCTTCGTAATGTATCAATGTGTTGGAACAGGATTGATCCTCCAAGGTGTTGACGCCCAGAAACTGGAAGCTGCTCACGCTTTCCTTTGCTGACCTAACCCCCCCACCACCACCCACCAACCCAGTGAGGACTCGTGTGTGTGCGCCCGACTTCCCCTTCCTGGAGTCCACAAACAATTTCTTGGTCTTGCTGACGCTGAGTGTGAGATTTTTGTTGCGACACCTCTCAACCAGCTGATCTATCTCACTCCAGCTCTCCTCCACGCTGCCATCTGAGATTTTACCAACAATACTGGTGCCATCTGCGAATTTATAAACGGCGATTGAGCTCCGGGGGCTTTTTCAGCAGAGAGAGACACAAGTGTGCAGATACATTGTTAAGTGAAAGTGCCGGCAGAGTTAGACAGGGATGTGAAGAAGGCGTTTGTCGCACTTGCCTGCGTCGGTCATATTATTGAGTACATGAGTTGGGACATAATGTTACAGCTGGTCAAGACGTTGTTAAGGCCACATTTGGAGTACAGCTACAGTTCTGGTCACCCTGGTGTCGGAAGGACGTCACTAAACTGAATAGGGTGCAAAAGAGATTTACGAGGATGTTACTGGGACTTGGGTTATGAGGAGAGGCTGGACAGGCTCGGCCTTCTTTTCCTTGGAGGATAGGAATCTGAAATTGTAGACGTTTATGAAATCGTGAGGGGTATAGATAAGGTGAATGGCCAAATTCTCCTTCCCAAAGGTTGGGTGGTTCCAATCTAGAGGGCATCGTTTTAAAGGGAAGTATTTAGAAGAGCCTCCATTGTCCTCAATGGCATAGAATTCCAAAGGTTTACTCCCCACTGAGATAAAAAGAAATCTACGGAACTCAGTTATACATGACCGACTACTGGTCTTGTAACTATGTCACTTTTATCTTAACTGGTGAACAACTGGCGGTCATCCTTCCAAGCCCCATTAGGATATCACAGTTCTGAATAGAGTCATCCCCTTCTTTCTAAAGTCCAAGGAACAGAAACCTAAACTGCCTAGCCTACCTTGATAGGACAACCCTCTCTTCCCAAAAATGGGCAGCATGAACAACCTGTGGATTCCTTTACATGGTTAATACAAATTTAAAGGGCACTTCACATAGGAAAAAGCATATCCACCATTTTAAGTAAAAAGTAAGCCACACGGATAATTAATATGAGCATTGATACATCAGTGACTGCTTTCTTTGCCAGCGTGTGAACTATAACCTGACATCTATAGCTTAGAAAGGATATTTCAAAGGAATTTTTCAGTCGCACAACTTTTGCAATGCACACCTTGGATGCCTTTACCTAAACTAATCCAACGTCCAGGTTCTTCATTGTAACACAGTTCATTACCCAGTTCAAATTGGCTCATTTTTTTCCAGTGAATATTAGTGCTGAATTTTACTTTCGCCAGATTCATGTCTGCAGCAGTTACATGATATAAAGATAGACATACAGAATACATCAGGACATATCATTCAGTTTCCCTGTAATTCATTTGACAATCACCAACCTTGTCTTGTTAGTTCCGGCGAAATCATAACCTAACACTCTTTTTGTACTGTTTCACAAAATTCCCACTTACCACTCTTATTATTGTACTTCTTGTTTTAAGAGTGAAAACTGCATGTCCAGTGTCACCAGAGAAGGAAAGTTTCATATATCGGTTGTAGAATCCTGTCGTATGTTTCCACCTGTTTGCATTCTCTTTGCATCGTTTATGGGATCATCCATGTAATATTTTAGTTGACCGCTAATCTGTTAATACTTCCAAACAAAAAAAATCGTCTTTTTAACCAACCCCAATCATGGCAACATTCACACACGAAACCTTGCAGCATGGAAAATAGTTGTCTACTGTTATGCTTGCTTTCTTCTTTACTTGCATAAATACTTGCTTCGTCGCATCGTCACCAATTTAGGCAAAATATTTCAACGTGTTTCATTATTTGGCGTAACTTATAATAAACTAGCACACATTGTTAAAACAAAAACAAATCCGAATCCTCATTTAATCCAAATGTATATACTACGAAGCATAAAGAGATATAACATAGCACTAACATTTAAAATTGGACAGACAGTTGGATAGGTAGATGGATAGATAGATAGACAGACAGACACACAGATAAATGGATAGATATAGATAGATGGACAGATAGATAGATAGATAGATAGATAGATAGATAGATAGATAGATAGATAGATAGATAGATAGATAGATAGATAGATAGATAGATAGATAGATAGATAGATAGATAGATAGATAGATAGATAGATAGATAGATAGATAGATAGATAGATAGATAGATAGATAGATAGATAGATAGATAGATAGATAGAGATGAATAGACAGATAGATAGATAGATGACAGTTTAGTTTATTCTTTAATTGTCATTGTACTGTTGCAACAACAACACAACGAGATTACGATGGCACTCCCTTGCCTAGTAAATCTAAAACAGCAAATTAATAAAAGCCATTATAACTATAAAATAAAACAAACATCCTTACACAAATAGAAAGTATAAAAAAGGCAGTGTGCAAATGAACCACGATAATAATAATGATAATCAACAATATATCAATATTAATATATTAAATAACACCATGATGAGTCCAGCCGGTAAAGGGGGGAAGACATAGTATGTGTATGTATGTATGTATAGGAAGTGTCAGTCCAGGTTCAACAATTTAGCAGCTTTAGGAAAAACGCTGTGTTTCAGTCTTGTAGTGTGTGCATGTACAGATAGATTTAGAGAGAGAGGCATTATATATAGACATTACATTTTGACATATATATGCACCAAACATTCATATATATCTAAAATTATTATTAGACATTGCATATGAGTGTTTCGCCTTTGATCTTGGAATCCAAATCATACTGTGCTCCTACGGTTCCTTGCTGCTCACAATTCAGGAAAGAACTTGGCATGTATTCTGTGTATTCAAAAGAGAACACGTTTCAGTTGAAACGATACAGCTGTAAACGTGTACATAATCTTAATTATCTTGTGGTTATTAATCAGAAACTCGAGATACATATGAATAATACAAAGCAACGGTGCCTTTTCCCCATTTCAGGAACGAATCTTTGCCTTTGGAAGAAAGCGGAGCAGCTTTACCTATGTGTAAGTTCTTCGTGTTAATTTACTTTTACCAAAAGTACGTTCTATTATTCAATTTGTTATTTTGTGCCAAGAATAAATTTTTCTCGTCCTTAACGGACGAACTTAGGCTTAGATGTGAGGCAAGATAAAAACAAAACAGAATCGAGTTTGTTTCAAGCTTGTTTACTGTCTCTAAAGAACATATTGATTGACATGGTACACTGACGGCTTGTAGCCTGCCTTCTTTAAATATGTTGCAGTGAACATGGTTTCGTGCAAGATTGACATGTGCCATGTGAAAATGACAATGACAATGGCTATATTGTTCTTGTGGCTGATTGTGCAGCGCAGAGAATTTCCTGTTTAAACGACAGACATTCCGAATCCGAGTCTAATAGCGTATGAGAGAAGTTTTTCCATTAATCAAGTGAGCCTTTATTCAGATGGACTGATGGTTAAGAACTATGTTATTGTTTATCTGTCGCTTGCACCAATAAGTATAAAATTCTGAAGAAATATAAAAGAAGCTGTGCAATAGCGAACAAATATTATTAAACAAAACCTATACAAACATAAGACTTTATGCATTAAAACAAGAAACAGGCGATGATTTGGAAAAAAGGTCGTGTGATCATTGGTAGAATCTGCAAAGCGCACAAACTATGCACAGGGAATTTAAAGTGCATGAATAATTAATTGTGTATCCATTCAATTTTGCAGACTCAAACGTCAGAAAGAAACGCAGTGTAATCCAGCGAGATGTAAGGCTACTCTAGTTTCATTATTTATCTGTCGAACTCTCGATCTATCCACCCATATATCTGTCTGTCAGCCTCTCTCTCTCTCTCTCTCTCTCTCTCTCTCTCTCTCTATCTATCTATCTATCTATCTATCTATCTATCTATCTATCTATCTATCTATCTATCTATCTATCTATCTATCTATCTATCTATCTATCTATCTATCTATCTATCTATCTATCTATCTATCTATCTATCTATCTATCTATCTATCGATCCATCTAGCTATCTATCATGTCCATCTGTCTGCCCCCAAACCTCGCATTCCAGATAGTTACCAACTTGTCTGTTTGTGTGTGTGCCGACAACAAATAGAAAAGCGCTGAGCAGTGATATGTGAGTTACATTTTGTGAAACATTTGATGAATTTCCACCCAGCTTGAACACGAGTATGACACAGTCGCTCCGTCTGAAGAAAATGCAGACTCGCATGGATTTTGCACGAGGCAGATGTCCCTCTATGACACCGTCAAATAGGCTCTGTGCCTGCAGAGGTTTGCAGATTTCTTAAAGTACCCACCATGCCCTTACGCAGCGGCTCCACCAGAAACCTTGACAATTCTAATTCTCCACAGACGCTGCCCGACCCGTTGCATTGTTCACGCAGTTTCTTTTGCTTTGCTCCTGGTTCCAGTACCTGCAGTGTCTTGTGTCTCCGTTGTCCACGTTATGTTCATTAAATTTCAATTCATAGAAGATATCCATGTCCTCAGCGCTGATTACCTCTCAAAATGTCTGCCCAACTAACCGCATTGATAGTTTCATGACATTGGAGTGCGAACTTGCCTTGTATAGCACTGCGATGGAACGGCGGTTGCTAAAGGGTTGGAGAAACAGTCAAGTAAAATTAATCTGGATTTACAAGCGTTTTCTCTGTTTTACCATATTCTAGTCTCATTCTTTATTCATTATGAATAGTGACATCCCAGTTTTGTGCAGACACCAGAGGCTGCAGATTCTGGAATCTGGAGCAACAAACAATGTACTCGAAGAACTCGTCAGGTCAGGCAGCTTCTGCGGGAGGAAAGGAATTATTGTGGAGCGGTTTCCACCTGAAGTGTCGACAGTTTCCGTCTCCCACAGATGCTGCATGACCCGCTGAGTTCCTCCAGCTCATCGCTCGTTTATCCCTGCTTTGTGGAGTGTTTTTACTTGCATCAATAACTGGATTGGTCTATGTTATTTATGTTTCTTTATATTTCGGCAATCAGGCCATAACTGTGGAGTTCACGACTTCCCTGGTGAATGTCAACAACCCTGAGACGTCCGTGTCGTCATGGCCACGGGTCGACGCGTGAATCACTGCGTCACACTTGTGACAAGGTGCTTTGCTTGTGGAATTCCCAAGTATTTCAACGCTGGGCGTTCCTGCTTGTGGAGATACTCCAGTATCTATGTGCAGTGACGCAGTTATTAATGCTGCCGTGTCACTGCTCCTGCACCCGAGTTCGATCCTGACCCCCCAGTACTGATCATGTGGAGTTTGCTGTTCCTCAGACGATCCGGGAGGTTTCCTCCACGTGTTTTGGTTCCCTTACAAATTCCAAAGACGTCCGTTTTGTCGTTTAACTGAAAAATCTAAATTGCCCCCGATTGTGTTGATTACTGGTAGAATTGGAGAAGGCGGTATTTGTCTGGAATTTAAGGTTTCTTTATTAGTCACATGTACATTTAAACACACAGTGAAATGTATCTTTTGCGTAGAGTGTTCTGGGGGCAGCCCGCAAATGTAGCCACGCTTCCGGCGCCAACCTAGCATGCCCACAGCATCTTAACCCGTACGTCTTTGGAAGGTGGGTGGAAACCGGAGCACTCGGAGGAAACCCACGCAGACACAGGAAGAAGGTAGAAACTCCCCACACAGAGCGGCAGGAATGCAACCCTGGTTGCTGGCGCTGCAATAGCTTTACGTTAACGGCATCGCTACCTTGCCTACCCAAAAAACGGACCGCTGGCCCGTACAACGGGATTTGCGCTACCTGGCTTTTGATGGTTGGCGCACACTCGGTGGACAGTCTGGCTCTGTGCTGCATACTTGTCTGACGTGTGCTATGGATTCCATGCGGGTGAAACCTGGAATAGGATTCATTGCCTCAGGGAGTTCACTTGGGACTGAGGTTGAGGGGAAGAGAGGTAAATTTCAATTTGATTGGTCTTATTTATTGTTCTAATCATTCGTGTTTTATATATTACGTTTACACATTTATGTTAATGGTACTGATGCTCATTTCAAATTTGATCCATCTAAAATTTACAATTTCAATCACATTTATAAACTTTGGCAGCCTTACCAGCTGGAGATAAGGAGACAGGTTTCCTCGAGACCAGGATTCAAGGACGTGCTGCCGTTCACTCGTCACATCTGGAATACAAACAGAAAAGTTGGGTACGGCGTCTCCCGATCCGACATGGGACAACTTTCTGCTCTAGCTGGACATTTATCAACCGACTTGCGCTGTACAATTTGCATATTTCATTCCCACCTGCATTTGCCACCGCTTGGAAAACAAGTTCGATACCAGCAGCAAGCTAAGGCTGTTCGTAATCAAAATTCATGTGATTATTTTACGCAGACGACGTATGTTCACATTTTGTGCCAGGAATATTTTAGTATATGCATATAATAGCCGTCTCAAAAATGGTATATAAATTGAAACAATATAAATCGACGAAACGTGGACTATTTTTTAAATTCTACTTTCCGTAATACTCACATGTGTAAATGCCTTTCCTCGCAATATGTGCATTTTTCAATCCGGATTAACTGAAAAAGAAGTTGAACGTGGGAACATTTCATGCTGCCACGTGGTCATGAACCGGTGGAATATCTCATTCATTTTCACGAAAACTGATTGGACAAAGAACCATAGAACCATACAGCACAAAACAGGCCCTTAGGCCCACCATGTTGTGCCGTCCATCAAACCAACCTCACACTATCTAACCCTTTCCTTCCGCATATGCCTCTATCGTACATTCCTCCATATGCCTATCCAACAAACTCTTGAACCTGTCCAATGTATCTGCCTACCCCACCAGCCAAGGCAGTGCATTCGATGCACCAAACACTCTCTGGGTTGAAAACCTCCCACTGACATCTCCCCTGAAAGCCATGCCCTCTTGTATTGAACATTGGTACCCTGGTAGGAGGCGCTGAGTGTCTACTCTATCTATTCCTCTCAATATTTTATATACCTCTATCATGTCTCCTCTCATCCTCCTCCTTTCCAGTGAATAAAGTCCTAGCACGTTAAACCTCTCCTCATATTCCATACGCTCTAATCCGGGCAGCATCCTGGTAAATCTCCTCTGCACCATCTCCAACACCTCCACATCCTTCCATTAATATGGCGACCAGAACTGAACATTGTATGTGTGTTCTAACTAGAGTTTTGTAAAGCTGCAACATCACTTCTCGGCTCGTAAACCCAATGCCACGATTTATGGAAGCTAACATCCCATAGGCCTTCTTAACTACTCTATCCACCTGTGAGGCAACTTACAATGAACTGTGAATATGAACCCCCAGTTGCCTCTGCTCCTGTACACTGCCAAGTACCTTGCCATTTACCTTGCTATTTACCCTGTATTCTGCCCTGGAGTTTGTCCGTCCAAAGTGTACCACCTCACACTTCACCGGATTGAAATCCTTCTGCCACTTGTCAGCCCAGCTCTGCATCCTATCAATATCCCCCTGTAAGCTCCGACAGCCCTCCACACTATCCACAACAGCGCCGATCTTAGTTTCGTCCGCAAATTTACTAACTCAGCCTTCCAGCCGCTCATCCATGTCATCTATAAATATCACAAGAAGTAAAGGTCCCAGAACCGATTCCTGCGGGACACCACTAGTCACTGCCCTCCAATCCGAGGGCACTCCCTCCACCACAACCCTCTGATTTCTACAGGCAAGCCAATTCGTAATCCACACAGCCAAGCCTCCCTGGATCCCTTGGCCTCTGACCTTCTGAAGAAGCATACCATGAGGAACCTTATCAAACGCCTTACGAAAATCCATATAGACCACATCCACCGCACTACCCTCATAAATCTTCATAGTCACCTCCTCAAAGAAATTTATCAGGCTTGTGAGGCAAGATCTTCCCTTCACAAAGCCATTCTAGCTGTCCCTAATCAGTCCATGATTTTCTCGGTGTCCATAGATCCTATCCCTTAGAATCATTTCTAAAAGTCCAAGCTTCTCTGTTGGAATTCCTTTTATTTCTTTGATGGAACGAGCTCTGGACATAATTTATTTCTCAGAACGATGTAGGTACAAGCAATTGTATTATTGGTTCGATGATGTGTAAGTAAATTCCTCCAGTAGTTTGTTGTTTTTTTTTAAAAAAAAGACCAGCTCAGGAATCTATATCCACTGTTCTTTCGAACAAATAATGACGCATCATTCTTGATCAATGTCCCACCAAAAAATAAATGCTGTGTTCTGTTAAAACAAAGCACAGGGTCCACAGTTGACACAATGGGTCTGTTGGAGCAGGTGGAACGTGCTGCCTCAGAACTTCATGGACCCGGCCCCCTTCTTCATAGAACATAGAACACTACAGCACAGTACAGGCCCTTCGTCTCACAATGCTGTGCCGATATTTTATCGTACATGAAACTCACAAAATAAAACAACTTGGGATAACAGATATCTAAAACAATGAAGAAAAATCATAGACAGGGCACAGTAAATAGTGCAGATGCTGGATCTGGAGCAACACATAAAAGGTGCTGGAAGAACTCAGCAGGTCAGGCAGTAAAAATTGAGGGAAATAAACTGTCGCCGTTTCGGGATCATGCTGTCAAAAAAGATGTCGAAACTTTGGAGCGGGTGCAGAAGAGGTGTACCAGGATGCAGGCTGGATTAGAGGGCAAGTATTATAAGGAGTGGTTGGACAACCCACGGGTTTGTTCTCTGGAGGTGCGGAGGCTGAAGGGAGATCTGATATACGTTTCTACACTTATGACAGACGTAGATAAGCTTAGATAGCAGGTATCATTTTCCCAGGGTTGAAATGTCTTATACCAGAGGACATGCATTTAGTGTGAGAGCGGGTAAGTTTAATGTAGATGTGCGGGGCAAGTCTTTTTTACACAGAGTGCGGTAGGTGGCTGGAATCCACCGTGTGGGCTGGTGGTGTAGGCAGGTACGACAGGCTCATAGCTGGTCACGTGAACGTGCGTGAAATGCAAAGATCAACTCCGCTCCTTGTAGCTTTGTAATCTTCTTTTGTTTCCATATCAATTCTGACGGAGCGTCTCGCAATCTGAAAGGTCAATTATTTTTCTTCCCCCTCACATGCGGCCTGACCCGTTCAGTATTTCTACCATTTTTTGTTCTTATATCATATCTCGTACTTTGTCAGAACGGGTGGCACGCCTTCCACTTTGGTTGCCTGGGTCTCCCGCAGTCAGGTTAGATTCTTCCCTCATGCCCAAATACATTGGTTACGTGTTTAACTTCTGCAAGTTGCACCTTGTGGAGGTACGTTCAATCATAACAAGAGGAAGGGGAAGTTGGTGTGCATGCGAGATAGAAATGCTGCTGTTACATTAATGGCCAAGCGATCCATTTTGTTCAACTGTAATGATCCAATACCTCCTAAAATTTTTAAGTGGTTCTCTCCAACCATAGCGTGTTTAAACTTAGAAAAAATTAGGAGTGGTACTGTTGATCCTTCGCTTAAATTTGAGGAAGTTTGTAGCCCATTTATTCAATATTTCCATCTGATATAAGTGGAAATTTTCCAGATGCCTTTAAAAAACCCTTGAAGATAGAGGAGCGGAGTTAACGACATGACATTTTTTTTAGTTGAAGAAAAATCAGTCCAGTTTATTTGAATTTTTTGGTTTATTATTAATAGTTTTATTTGATTTGGAGGTTCTTTTCTCATACAATTAAATTTATTTTCAATTTTGCTTTTGCATTATGTTCACTTAATAAGAGAGCGGGAGGTCTAGGTTACATTTTTTACTCTTTGTGATTATACATATTAACTGTTATGGATGCGATCCTGATCTCTTTGCACCATATGTTTCGAGATTAATGTTATAAATTAATTTGTACTAATTTGAAAATTAATAAAAAGATTGAAAAGCAATGTTGTAGGCCTTCCAGGGAACAACAGGAACGAAATTGTTTTTATGGGGTTTTTCTGGGGAGCCCGTATCGACCAGATGGACTGCATAGGCTCCTCAGTGCCAACATGAGTGTGATTTTATATACTGAATATAAACTGATCATAGTTGTTCGCAAAATACCAATTACCTGCATGTTTCTAATGAAAACAATCATAATATTTTTGATAGGAGAGCGGATAGCGACTTGGGGTGATGCAGCATTTCCGTGTCTGTCTTTCAATACAGTTATCCTTGGGAATAAATCTTATCACTCTTGGAAATATTTTAATACTTCCAAATCACCCCTCGACTTCATGAGGCAAGGGTTATTCTGGGCATCCTTTCCCATCATAAACCCCTCATACATGTCCCACTGTAACAACATACTTTAGAAAACGTTCCTTGTTCTTTCCTGATTCATCAGCTGGAGGTATTCGCAAACCAAAGGATGCACTTCTCCCGTGTTAAAGGTTTAAAAAATATTTGCGTGAGGAAAAGAGAAATACATAATAAAATACAGGAAGGAAAAAGAATGCTTCAACGAATCGGATGCAATACTGGAGTGAAACCCAGGTGTCCCGCCGTCTCTTCTGCAGGCGTCTCTCTGCCTCGTGTCAGAATGTCCCTCAGCACTGGTTGCAACCCCAGTCTCAGTCGAGATTCCCCTTTTTAGACGTTTCTAAACCTCAACCCCAGTTTTTTTTCTATTTAATCATGGTACCACTTTGTACCTTCTTATGTCTCGTGACCCTCGGCTTGGGGCGCATAAATTAAAACCAGAAGAACATGTTTTCACAATTATCTGATCTCAACGCTGTGTCCTCCTCCACTGTCTCAAAACATGACCACATTCCAATCTGACACCATTTTGTCTTACAACCACCATTTTGCTTTGCACACTCTTGCAAATAGATAGGAGGAATCGAATACGAGTTCTGGAAAAGTTAATTCTCCCCTTCCACTCATTTTCCTCAGGTCCGTTTCTAATGTACCAGAAATCGAACGCCCACACTATCGCTTCAGACACATATTCATCTGACCTACCTACAATTCCGATATACACCAGAACAGCACAGTGACAACAGGGGCCCTGCTGCCTCCCATTGCCAGAGACCCGGTTTCAACCTTGACGGGTGCTTTCCGCGTGGGGTTTCCACGTTCTCGCTGTGACCGCGCGTATTTCCTTCAGATGCGACGGCTTCCGCCCACATCCCTAAGACGTACGGTTCAGTTGCTAAAACTGGCCACTGAAATTTGCCACTACGATGTGTAAATGAGTGGTACAGTCTGGGTGTTGATGTGATTGTGGGCAAGGAAATCAAAATAGGATCAATTTAGCATGGGTGTAAATTCGTGGCTGCTGATCGGTTCGAACTTGGTGAGCCAAAGAGACTGTGTCCGTGTTGTATTGCTCTGTGATATCCGTTGCGACCCTCTAAATCAATGATATCCTTTGTAAATCTAAAATTGTTATCGTGATTTCAACATTAGAGGACATCCGCTTTAATTTTAGGCTGAGCTCTCGTAAATCACCTTGCAGGACCTCATCCGCTGTCTAAACTATCACACATAGTGCAAATATAAATCACTATCTTTCGTTGTTTAAACCTTTCCTCCTTGGAGTCCTGCCGTGGTTCAGTGACAACCTTGACCCTGGCATCACAGAGGCAAAATATCACCCTGGATTCATGCCTGGGGTCGTTGACTCGTTCGACTCTTCTCCTCACTATCGACGGCTGCAGTTATGGATCCTTGCGCTCCCTCCCTTGACAGCTGATGCACTCACGCTGTCGTAATAGTAGCTGTGGCTGATCTGGAACATAGACCATAGAATGGCAGTAAATATCTCAAGTAGTGAAGGAAATGCATCACTTGTATTGGGCATGCGCATTTTTTACTCAATATGTAAGGTAGAACAATGCAGCATAGGACAGGACCTTCGGTCTACAATGTTGTGCCGACATAGCTAATCCCGCCTACCTACAGAATGCCCATGTCCCTCCAATATCCTCTCATTCATGTGCTTATCCAAGCCCCTGTTAAAGGTCCCCAATGAACTTGCCTCCACCACCCTATCCGGCAACGCATTCCAGACATCCACCACTTTCTCAGTCAAGAACGTATCCTTCACGTCTGTTCTGAATCTAACCCCTCTCACCATAAATGCATGCCCTCTGGTATTGGATCGTTCAATAATGGGGTAACGATATTGCTTGTACACCCTATCTCTGCCCCTCATAGTTTTATACAATTCCAACAGATCACCCCTCAGGCCTCCGGCTCTTCGGAGAAAAGAACACAAGTTTTTGCAGCCTCTCCTGTCAGCACATGCCCTCTAAATCAGGCAGCATCCTGGTAAACCTCCTCTGCACCCTCTCTAAAGCCGCGACATCTTTCCTATAGTGAGGTGATCAGAATTTCATGGATTACTCGAAAAACGGCCTAACCAGAGTTCTATAGAGATGCAACATAACTTTTTGATTCCTATGCTCAATACATGGATTAATGAAAGCAAACATTCCGGAAGTCCTCTTAACCACCCTGTCAACCTGTGTAGCCACTTTCAATGAGCCATGGACTTGGACGCCAAGGTCTCTCTGTTCTCTAACACTGTTAAAGTTCTGCCTCTTGATCCTAGTCCTACCAACGTGCAACACCTCACATTTATCCGGGTTAAACTCCATCTGCCATTTCTCTGATACATCTGCCGCTGATATTTATGTCATGTCCTATCCCTCGCCGATCTCCGCCGATCTCGTCAAGGAGACTTGTGTTTTTTGAACGCATTCTGGACGGATGCAAGGATTGGATCCGAAACGCTGACAATACCCTTTCCTCAACAGATACTGCATGTCCCGTTGATTTCCTCCAGCAGTTTGATTTTTCTTTCCATCCACATGACGTTCAGCCTTGTTGATGCCCCGTGATGTCTCTAGTCGGCGCTCATGTTCCGAAAGCCAACCCGTCAGCCGGCCAACCTGGACCGTCCAGACCACAACGAGTATCTCGGTATTCCCACATCCGGCCAGCGATCCAGAACACGGGATTAAAGCACCCCTGCTATACTTTGTATTTAGAAATTGTTTTCCGATTTTTATTTATAGGTTTTGTTTAAACTATAAAACGTGAAAATACTCACCAGTATTCTCCGTGAGTTGTACATAACTCTTTTCAAGATACATGTTGTAAAGACCTTGCTCACTGTAGATGCACAACCGAAAGTCAAGCCCCTTGGTAGGCTGATTGACTGCTATATGTTGGAAAATTCAATGCTCCTGTCATTGGGTTATGGAATACCCAGGCAGAATTTAAGGTGTTGTTCCTAGGTTCTCCAAATTTAGGTAACCGTCCCCTCCGGTGGGTTGTTTCTCCCTTCCCCTTCCCTATGTCCTTCCAATCTTCCTGCCGTCTTCCCATGTCTCCCTTTTCCCTCGTTCCCCTCCCAACACCCCATCGACGATCCTCCTCCTGGCTTGTTCCGTCCACCCACTACGCTATTTACCCACAGATCTCCCGATCCCCACCTACCCGATCTAGTTCGGTCTTCACAAGCCATTCACCTCACCCTCATGATTCTCATTCTCACCACCTTTGCTTATCAGAAACCAACACTGCTAACGCTATGTGTTCCTGCTTATCTCCCTCCATCAGATTTGTCTCCAAACTTACCACTCCCCTTCCCCCACCTTGACCCTTCCGTTTTTCTCCCCAATCTCTCTCTCTCTCTCTCGCTCTCTCCCTCTGCCTGCATCCATCATTCACCTGCCCTCTGCCTACTAGCTCCACCCCGGATGTCCTCCCATGTTAGACATCCTTGTCGTCTTACACCTCTCCTCGGTCCAGCAATCACCTGGCGCTCCTGCCTCACCACTCTGGACTGGCCATCTTGCCTCTCTGCTCTCAATCTTGATTCAGGGTTTCGACAATTCATCGCCTCCCGCAGATGCTTCTCGACCCGCTGGGATCTCCATCCTATGGTTTGTTTCTGCATGAGGAAATAGGTGGCGTTATACGTAAGTTGAGGATGAGACCAATATTCGTTGTGTGATGGAAAGGAAAGAATGTGGTCTGTTGCAACACGATAGCGATCAACTGGAATTAAGGGCAAATCGATGGCAGGTGCAACTTAAACCTGGCAAGTGCGAAGTGGTGCATTTGGGAATTTAAACCAGGGCATTGGCAGTCAGGGCCCTGGGCAGCATTGAGCAACCTCTGGATACAAGTACATGGTTCCCTGAATGTGACAACGCGGTTTGACAAGGTTTCCTATAGTACGCTGGCATTCATCAGACGGGATATCGTGTGCAAGAATTCGGATTTTATGTTAACAATGCACAAGATGCTGGTGAGGCCGTACCTGGAATGACGTGTGCAGTTCGAATCGCCGCACTGAAGGAAATCGTGAAGGAGCTGCAATCCATGCCGTAAACATTCACGAGTATATTGTCGGGGCAGTTGGGCTTCCGGTTATGAGAGACTAGATGGGCTGGGTCTGTTATCCCGAAACCAAAGGAGGCTGAGAGGTGACATGATAAAGGGATATAATATCATGAGAGGCCTAGATAGAGTAGCTGAACCCACTGTCTGTTTCCAGTTGGAGACATGGCCTGATCTCGTGCGTTAAACGCTGCGTTCTTTAGATCGACCAAGGACACTGCCTGGAGTGCATAACAGTCAAAGGTTATAAATAATTACGTTACTAAGCAAGGGCTACTTTGGAGAATCATTTACATCTGCAAAATAACCAGTACCTGGGCAGCAACATATTGTACCCTGTTCGTTTAAGCAGCACAAGAAATATCTGAAGTAATTGTATAATACTGTTGAAAACATTTGTAAGTGTCTCTAACTATGAAATAGACCTGTATGGAGTTCAACAGATTTTGACAGTGGCGTCTACATTCTTCCGTACACGTAGCTGCGATGGTTAACCGGCTGAAGGATGTGCTGATGTTGGAGAGGGTTCAGAGGAGATTTACGAGGATGATTCTAGGAATGAAAGGCCTTAGGTATGACGAGCGTTTGTGGGCTCTTGGATTGTACTCACTGGAGTACAGAAGAATGAGAGGGGAACTCATGAGGACATTTAAAATGTTGAAAGGAATGGACAGAGTAGATGTGGCTCGGCTGTTTTCCTTGACGGGTGAGTCCAGGACCAGTGGGCACAATCTTAGAATTAAAGGGTACATTTTCAAAACAGAGATGAGTAGAAATTTCTTTAGCCAGAGGGTGGCTAAATTGAGGAATTCCTAACCAGGTAAAGCAGCGGAGGCCAGATCATTGTGGGCGTTCAAGGAAGAGATAGATAGATATCTAAATAGTTGGGGTATCAATGGATATGGGGATAAGGCCGGAAATTGGGAAGAGAATCTTTTCCCCTTCTTCCTCCCCCACAATTCTCATTTCTCATTTTTTTCCCTTTTCCTTGGAGCAGACTCGATGGGCGAATGGGCTGCTTCTGCTCCCTTGTCTTGTGATCTTGCGATCTTATGATCTTCTCCTGTCTCGGAGCGTACTTCTTGTTTGACGTAGAAGTCAAGTCTATTGTCCCTGTGCATCTGGAAGATTTAATTCAGAGAGGGTAGCCTGTTTGGCGAGAAGATTGAATGCCCAATTAAGACAGATTTCAGTTTCCATAAAGTAACAGTGAGGTGAGCAGAATTGCACGGAATACTCTAAATGCGGCCCAACCACAGTTCTGTACAGGTACATCATAACCTCTTGATTCCTATACGCAATAACTCGATTAATAAATGCAAGCATTCCATTAAGTTTTTTAACCACCCTGTCTAACTGTGTAGCCACGTCAATGAGTCATGGACTTGCACTCCAAGGTCTCTCTGCTCTTCGGTGCTGTTAAGGGTCTTGCCCTTAAGGGCTTTCTGCCTCTTGACAATAGCATGTTGACATAGGCGGTAACTTTTTCCTTGCAGCGTACGAGGGTGATGGCTCACCTTATTGGATGTGCAGATACAGTAATTATGATTGGCATAGATGTGGTGGATGATCACTGCCTTTTCTCATCGTAGAGGAGGCAAGAACTGGAGGATGTGGATTTACGGTGAGAGAGAAGGATCTAAAATTGACCTCAGGGGTAACGATTTGCAAGCACAGTGCATGGAACGAGCTTCCAGCGGAAGTTGTGGAGGAGGGTTCAATGACAATGATGAAAAGAATTTTTGCCAGGTACATAGATAGAAAAAGCCTGGCGGGATATGGACCAACTGCAAGCAAATGGGACTGGCTCAGGCAGATATCTTGGTCAGTCTGGACGAGTTGGGCCGAAGAGCATGTTTCGGTGCGGTATGACTCTGTACCTCCCTGAATGTAATTATATTCATGTTCCTAACAAGGTTTGGTTAATGTGTTCGAACCAGTATTTTAATTTTAGTTTTAAACTTTTGTGTTGTCTTTTGGAACTGAAAGCCATTGAGACGCTTTGTAAATGCCTCAGTGTTGCAGGAATAAAATGAACATTGCAAGGAAGTTCTGCCAGGCCAGTTCTATCTATGTGGATTCATGTTCCTCAAGCAGGTACAGGAACGGAACTCCAGTTCGCCGAAAAACATCGTCCAGCCGATAGGTGGCGCAGCAGGAAAGGTTTCACAGAACAGTACAGCACAATACAGGCCCTTCAGCCCACAATGTTGTGCCAACGTTTAAACCTCGCCTAAGACTACCTAACCCCTTCCTTCCACAAATCCCTCTATTTTAATTTCCTCCATATGCTTATCTAGCAATCTCTTGAATTTGACCAATGTACCCAGCTCCAACACCACCCCAGGCAGCGCATTCCTCGCCTGTTATGAGAAAGGTAACTTAAAGGTATCTGGAAACACAGTCTTTGTACTTTAAAAGGAGGATTTTATTCACAAAGACCGACGCGGGACCAGAATGTGAAGGAACAAATGCACCCTCGCGCACTCGCAATCATGTGATAGCGAAACGTGGGGGAGGTCGTAACAAGGGTGAAGTGCAAACACGCTCACAAACACACACACAAAACTAACTAGTACAAACGATAAGGGAACGAAAAAAGTACGTTGTCTGGACCCCTGAATCGGGACAAACAACGGCTCTACGCTACTGAAATCTACTCAGGAAGGCTCCTCGACCCCTGTGGAATTGCATCCTCTCACCTGTGGTCTGGATCCCTGGAGCAATCGCAAAAACGAAGGGATCCCACGTGTACCATCTATTATTGGGCTGTAGCGGGTTGGAGACCGCTCAAGTGAAACAAGACAATGATTCAGGGTCAAGCACAAAGGTGGGTTACGAGCCAGTCCTCAGGTGTGCTCTTTAATGTGTGGGGCGGAGTTGGACCCTTGATTGACAGTGCTACTGCTTCCGACCTGATAGGCTATCATCCGACCATGAGGGTTAGTAGTGTTGTCACTGTCATCTGCCCCTGGCCTTTCATACTACACCGCCCCAAATAATTTCTGGGTAAAACCCCTTCCTCTGATATCTCCCTTGTACTTCCCACCCATTACTTTAAAGCCATGCCCTCTTGTCTTGAGCATTGGCGTCCAGGGAAAGAGGCGCTGGCTGTCTACTCTATTCCTCTATTATTTTTAACACCTCTATCATGTCTCCTCTCATCCTCCTTCTCTCCGAAGAGTAAAGCCCTAGGTCCCTCAGTCTACCCTCAGAATGCATACACTCCAAACCAATCAGCATCCTGGTAAATCTCCTCTGCACCCTTTCCATAGCTTCCACAAGCTTCCTATAATGAGGCGACCAGAACTCGACACAATACTCTAAGTGTGTGCTAACCAGTGTTTTGTAGAGCTGCATCATAACCTCGCGGCTCTTTAAGTCGATCCCACGATTTATGAAAGCTAACATCCCATAAGCCTTCTTAACTACACTATCCACCTGTGAGGGAACCTTCAGGGATATCTTGATATGAACCCCCAGATCCCTCTACTCCTCCACACTACCCAGAATCCTGCCATAACTTTGTACTCCGCCTTGGAGTTTGTCCTTCCAAAGTGTACCACCTCATAGCTCTCCGGAATGAACTCCAGCGGCCACTTGTCAGCCCAGATCTGCATCCTATCATTCCCTGTGCAATCCTCGACATTTCTCCAAACTATCCACAACAACACCGACCTTTGTGCTGTCTGTAAACTTGCCAATCCCCCCTTCTACCTCCTCATCCAAGTCATTCATAAAGATCACGAAAAGCAGAGGTCCCAGAACAGATCCCCCTGGGACACCGCTAGTCACAGCCCGGCAATTTGAATGCACTCCCTCCACCACAACCATCTGCTTTCTTCAGGCAACCAATTCTGAATCCACACGGCCAAGCTTCCCTGAATCCCATGCCCTCTGACCTTCTTAAGAGGCCTACAATGTGGAACCTTATCAAATGCCTTGCTAAAATCCATGTAGACTACATCTACTGCACTACCCTCATCAATCTGCCTGGTCACCTCCTCAAAGAACTTTATCAGGCTTGTAAGACATGCTCTGCCCTTCACAGAACCATGCCGGCTGTCCCTGTCAGGCCATGATTCTCTAAATGCTCATAGATCCTATCGTTAAGAATCCTTTGCAACTGCTTGCCCAGTAAGGCTCACTGGAATATAATTTGCTAGACAACCGCTACTAATTTCTATTGAAAAGGTGGACAACATTTGTCACACTCCATTCCTCAGAGACCATTCCCGCGGACAACAAGGTCTCAAAGAACCTAGCCAATGGTTCAGCAATCTCCACCCTCACCGTGCAGAGCATACTGGGGGATATTCGGTCAGGCCCCGAGAACCTATCTGTCGTAATATTCTTTATCAGCTTCAAAACATCCTCTCTCTTGATATCAACACGTTCCAGAACATCAATCTTAACAACACTGTCCTCAAGAGTCATAGAGGCCCCTTCCCTTGGTGAATACTGAAGAGAAGTATTCATTAAGGCCCTCACCCACTTCCACAGCTTCCAAGAACAGCTTCCCACCTTTGTATTTAATCGGTCGTACCTTTACTCTCGGCAACATTCTGCTGTTCACATAAGTGAAAAATTCCTTGGGGTTTCCTTTACTCTACTGGCCAAGGCCTTTTCATGTCCCCTTCTTGCTATCCTCAGCCACTTCTTAAGGTCCCTCCTTGCTACCCTATATTCTTCAAGAACCCTGTCTGATCCTTGCTTCCTGCACCTTCTGCACGCCGCCTTCTTCCTCCGAACTAGATGTTCCACCTCTCTTGTCACCCATGGTTCCTGCATCCTGCCATTCTTTCTCCGGTTCACCGGGACAAATTTATCCCTAACATCCTGCAGCAGATCCCTGAACAACGACCACATCTACATTATGCATTTCCCTTCGAAAATGTTATCCCAATTTACACTTGCAAGTTCTAGCCTGAGAGCCTCATAATTTGCCCTTCCCAAATTAAATGTCTTCCTGTGTCTTTGCTCCTATGCTTGTCCATAACTATACTAAACGTTAGGGAGCGCTGGTCACTGTCCCACAAATGCTCACCCACTGAGAGATCTGTCATGTGACCCGGTTCACTACCTAATACTGGATCTAGTATGGCCTTCCCTCCAGTCGGCCTGTCAACATACTGTGACAGGAATCCGCCCTGGACAAATATAACAAACTCTTCCCCGTCTAAACCTTTGGTACTAAGCAGGTGCCAATCAATATTACGGATGTCGAAGCCTCCCATGATAACAATCCTGTTATTTTTGCACCCTCCAAAAATCTGCCCCCCATTCTGCTCCTCAGTATCCTTGCTGCTGCGAGGGGGCATGAAGTATACTCCCAGTAGAGTAACTGCTCCTTTCTTGTTCATACTCTTCACCCATATTGACTCTGGAGAGGATCCTGCTACATTATCCACCAATTCTGCAGCTATAATAGCATCCCTGACCAGTAACGCCACCCCTCCTCCTCTTCACCCCCCTCCCTATACATTTTAAAACACTGAAATCCGGGAATATTCAGTATCCATTCCTGCCCTGGTTATAGCCAAGTCTCTGCAAGAGCCACAATATCATAGTTCCATGTATTTATCAAAGCTCTCAGTTCATCGCCCTCATTCCTGATACCTCTTGCATATAAGTAAATGCACTTTAGCCAATCCACCTTACTACGTCTATACACTATACTCTGCTTCTCCTTCCTCAAAGCCTCTCTATATGTTAGATCCGATTTTACTCCATGCAGTTCTTCCACTGAACTCTCCTGCGGTTCCCATCACCCTTGAAAACTAGTTTAAAACTTCCCGAACCACACAAGCAATCCTGTTTGCAAGGATATTTGTCCCCTGTACATGTCCCACCTTCCCCAGAAGAGGTCCCAATGATCCAAAATTTAAGCCCTTGTCCCCTGCAACAACTCCTCAGCCACGCATTCATCTGCCATCTCCTCCAATTCTTACCTTCACTATCACGTGGCACTAGCAGCAATCCTGATATTGCTATCCTTGAGGTCCTGTTCTTCGGCCTTCTGCGAAGCTCCCTAAACAAACTTTTCAGGACCACATCGTGGCTATTTGAGCCGACGATTTGCATGGTAAGGGTAACATCGAGCAAAATGGTCAGTTCCATCTTGTACAGACCTTTTCCCAAGTGAATCCTTCTAAAGGGTGATGTAAAATTAATATTGTTACAAATAAAGAAACAGACCGAGCAAAGATTGGATTTCTAGTCTCCCATGAATGACCATGTGTGAGAGGTCACATGTTTATGGTGAGAGAGATAAAGTCGAAAGGATATCTGCGAGACAAGCTTTGTTTTAGTTACAAAGGGAATCGTAAGTGCCTGGAATGCACTTCCATTTGAGATGGTAGAGGCAGATACGATCGCAACGTTTCAGAGCCATTTACACAGACGCATGAAGGGTCTGTTTCCGTGCTGTATTACTCTATGACTCAATTACGCTGTGACCTGAAGGAATTGTAGCGAGGCTTAGTAATCGTGGACAAGAAAAATAGCACTTTTAATTATTGGGTCCATTATAAAACCACTAGTGTTTGGCAGTCAACAGTGAGCTGAAATTTCATTCCTCGGTAATTAACGACATGGAGATGCCGGTTGATCTATTACTCAGATTTAATGAATGCATTGTCTCGTCATCATATTCTGAATACATTATAGCACAGCAAACAGCCTGAAATTCCCTGATTTGTTGTAATAATAATCCACAGAAAAGCATGCTTCTTCCCTGGTGAATTTCAGAATTGATCTGTATCATTTTTTTTAAAAGATGCATGTCACTCTCATGTTAAACAATTACATCTCTGGAAATCTAGAACCGGCGATGCTGGAAATGTGAAATAGAAGTACAGAAATTCTCGAAACACTCAGAAGGGAGAGGCAACATCTATGGGAAGTGGAGCAGATATCATGTCCCAAATCAAACTTCCGTCATCAGAAATTCCAACGACGTCCTCTATGATATAACATAATTCCCACAGGTACTTCTGCGCTATTGATTGTCCCCACGACCCGGTTCTCCTACATCCAAAGAGCGGACTGATGCAAGAGATCCAATCTTACACTACATGAGTGCTTTGGTGTCAAAAGCAGACTACAGATTCGGAACTCAGCAGACTGAGGCTCACCTTTGTTTGGAAAGTTGGCTATCCAGCGTTACACACCCGAACACTGGATTGAGCAGAATCTCCTGCAACAAGGCAACCCGGAATCCCCCGAGATTCCCGGATCAGAGGCTCAACAGTGTGAATGTTCAACCTTAGTCCTGACGATCCTGCCTGAAGCTAAGACCGCCAATTCAAATAGATTTTTGTTCGAAGGAAACATTATTTATTAACAACGATATTCCAACCATAAATTAAATTCTTTCAACGTGCTTGTCTTCTGTGTGCTCAGAATTTTTGGTTTTCTCTTTTTCTTTGTTTCATACAGTTACTGCGTGAGAAAGATAAATTGGTTCCTGCACTCTGTATGTGACGCGTTACTTTAAGAAAACCGAAAAACGTGTCTCTATATGTCATATCATGGGCACTATCATAGTAAGAACAGGGGAGTTGCATTGAGTACAAGGGTTCGCTAAACAGTACGCTGAACAATTCGCAGCTAACCTCTGGATCTCTTCAACATAATCCACTGTTTGTAATTGATATTGGGGACAGCGTCTGGTTGAAGAAAAATAACCTGTAAAGGATGCAACGACTCAAAGCCCACCCATGAGCGATTGTACGGGCACATGCAGGCGCACACAAATTCACACAGCCAGACAAAAGCCAGCATGTTCACGAGTACGAGGAAACACACACACACACATACACAACCACACACATATGCACGTACCTACAAACACGTGTGCACACACACAAACACATGCTCGTACGCGTTGATCTCATTGTCTTCTTATTGCAAATCATAAGAATATGCCTCCTTCCAGAAGTGACACGCAACAAAAATACTTTCTACTAATTCTCTTTTCTGACCAATGGATACAGAGCAGAGGCCAAACGTTCTTTCTTGAATGTTTCCATTTCCTGGTCACAAGAGGAAATATAACGAAAGGCCGTGTCCAAATATAAACATTGTGGTTTTCACCTGTATCATATTGGAGACGTGAGAAAGCTTCTTAACGTATCAAATAAAAATATAACTTTGCTGTGTATCTCCAAATGCAAAGTCAGGAAAACAAATAATCTTGAATTTTGTAGCGCAACGAGATGCATCATACTTTTTAACCCCCGCGTTCGTTTGAAACACAGACCTCATCTGAGCAAATAAAAACGTTTTCATTAAATACCCAGCCACATTTGAACGTTCAAATGGAAGAGAACTCCACGATTCTTTCAGTTTTTTTTAAAATGTGATGCCAGTTCACTGAAGGAAATAAATACCTTAAATTCAGTTGTACTCCTTCAGCCCATCACGTTCAGTTTCCATGTACTGATCCACGAGATATCTACCATTGTTTACCAATATATAATAATCTCAAATGCGTACTTTTTTCAAATATTAACTTTTCTCTTGATTTCTCATGCTTCCAACTTTCAAATATCTCCATATAAACATCTTCTGCAGGTGCTCAATCAGCTTGTTAAACTACAGCAACTCGTCAGTCAAGAATTATCTTCACATGACTAATGTTTCAGACTTTACTATTTCTGGGCTGGTTTTACATATTGCATGTACTGCAAGTACTTCACAGTTCCCTCTGATAACTAACGGACACCCTTGAAAATTGTGTCTTTTTGTTGCAGCACCAATGTCACTTGACCAATTAGTTCACCATACGCAGGCTCAGCCTTTAATCTCTTTTGCAGCTGTGGTATTAACTCAACTGTCTCGCCTTCTTCCAGTTTGCTATCTGGGTTGAAACGCCATGCGTGAAGATTTCAAACTGTAGGGAAAGGTCTCTAAACAACCTAGAATGGTCGCCCTCCTGGCAACGAAACTTAACTTTACGTGATGCTTCGTACTCTTTGATTCCTTTCCATCTAACTTCACCAAACTGAATGGTTCAGTAAAGGCCCTCAGATTGGTGAACAAAATTAGCGGCGAACAACTGGCCGCTTCCCAAACAGAGAAATGCATAGTTTTTTATTCAACTGCAAAAGAAGGAAACACAGACGCTACACTTTTTAAGCAGTTGTGGTGAATGATAGTTGGACCTATTGTTCTGTTGCAGACATTGCTATTTTTGATGCTTAGATACACAACCTACCGACGTGCAGAGCTGCTAAAGCTACGCTTCGGTTGTCACGTAGATGTCATTTGAATGAACGTAAAGTCGTGTCCACTTCCGCTTCACCGTTGCTTCAACTGATGGTTATTTTTTGCTCGTATAATTCAGTTACAATGCTGCGGGTGCTGTGGTGCAAAAGGACGGCTGCCGCCAGGGAGCACGAAGTAAGTAATGTATTAGGTTTGATAAAGTAAACCCTGTTACGATGCAACATTACGGCAAGAGACAGGAACCAACGTTCTGAATTTTGGAAGTGCCTATTTTCATTCGACAACAAAATGGGTGGGAAATCTCTCTGCTCCGACTTACGTTGTCTGATTGGTCGTTTTTGTTTGATAAGTTTCAGCTGCTTAGTTCCATTGTTATTGTAGCTTCGTGGAGATTTTCTCTGTGTGTTCAGCAATTCTCCTGCACTAGCCTAAATGATAACCTACAGAACGTGAGTAAAACTCCTTTGTACGCGTATTATGGATGTGTGTATTTCAAAATTTAGCATGACATTCGCTGCATCTTCAAAGTCGCACGCACATATTCAGCTGAGCCGTTTCTCTATACCCGCTTGTCCTTGTTAGTTTTCTTCATGCCTTTCCTTGCGTCCTTTTCTTATAGATGGCTGTGCAGAAGTTGAGCTGCTCTGAACATATTATCTTTCTGGGTAAGTGATACAAAGAAAATCTTCCTACAAAAACAGGGAAATAAATTCAGGACTTAAGCTGCAGGCAGGACATCAAGACTTTTGTTAATTTGCGTTCCAATTGGTCTTGCTAAAATTAGACACATCCGCACTTTAACAATGATGATTCTTGGGATCTGCATTTACTTTTAAATAATGTCATGTTATTACTGTTACTAAATATTGTATTATGTACTGAGTGCCACGAATCAATCTCGCCGTATGACATATGTTATATCAGTACTATTCGTGAGACTGTTCTTTTTGTTATTTTCAGTGCTTCTCCTTGCTGGTTACCCGATTATTGTAGAAGGTCAGTACAAAAATAAGTTTTGAACTACTACCTGGTCTCTATTACATACATTCTCTTGCGATTGCCGGAATGCTTGCCAATGCTGCTGAAGTACCGTCTGATGGGATGGGTGGACGGATGGTGAGGTGAATAGAACGAAGATACGTATGTAAAAAACAAAGACACAGAGCAAAGGACAGAAACATACACCAGTGTCCACAAACAATTTGTCCCTGCAGTCCGTGAATGGACCTGGACCTTACCTGGTTACTCTTCCTCGCCACTTCCTTGCAGAATGCCTTGGGATTGCTGACAATCTTGACCCGCTTTGTTCACGCGAATTTCCTTTTTAAAATTGACTTTTGTCCTGCTTTTGTGCCTTCCCCTACGCGCTCTCTGTTCCTGAGGAGACACGCCGGTTCAGAAATTTCCAATACTTGTCGCGTTGTTTTCTCTTCATCAAGTCCGCAACAGTTCTCTTCATCGTGGCGTCCCTGATCATTCCATCCTCAACCTTCACCCACGCCGGAATATATGGACTCCAGACTTCCAGTATCTCCCATATAAAATACTTCCTCCTTTCAGTAATCGGGAATTATTGGGAATAAACTTAATTTCCAGAGGGTAGGATCTATTTACAATTGGAAAGGTAGATATTGATTTTCGGCATTCGGCATGGCTTCGTTATGGGAGATTCTTTCTGACAAATTCATTGACGTTTTAAAGGAAATCAGCGTATTGATGAGGAGATTGCTGTAGATATTGTCAAGGTGAACTTTACTAAGAGCCGTAGAAGTTATTTTTGCATTTGTTCAAATTGCAGTAGATCTTTGCATAGTTCTGTTGTTTTGCATTCGTCGCTGTGTTTATTGTGACCTTCCGTAATGTTCAGTCAGTGATATTCGCGCAAGGAATTTCATTGCACCTCGGCAATAAATGAATAAACTGATCTGAATCTGAGAGGGCCCAACTGGGAAGCGGGAGACTGCAGGCTGCATCCATGTAGAAAAATATCGCAACACAATTTCAATTCAGTTATATTTCAGAAAATAAATTTCAGGAGGTCATAACATTACAGGATAGAACTAATTAACTGTATAATACCGGCAATTGTAGTACATTTCAGTTACAGTCGATAAATTTCCAAAGGTAGGATAGACAGATGGGTCCGTGAAATGAGATTGTGTCTTTGTTAGCAAGTGATTTGAATTGTTCGGGCCAAACAATAACTTGCCCTTTGCTGAGGTACAACGCAAAACTAACATACAGTATTAGTTGAAGGAACCGCTCACAGTAAAGAGGGTACACGGATATTTCGGGCAGGCTTGAGGCAGTAGTGGATAAGTTAAAACCATAGCAGAACTTCAATCATGGAAGAGTACAGCACAAGCAAGGCCCTTCGGCCCACAATGTTGGTGCCGAGAATTATACCAAATTAATTTAAACCCACCTGCCTGCACATGATCGATATGCCTCCAGTCCCTGCATGTTCATGTGCCTGTCTAAAATTCCCCTGAAACGTCACCATCGTGTCTGCATCCACCACCATCCCTGGAAGCGTGTTCCAGGAACCCATAATTGTCTGTGCAAAAGAGAAATGCCCTGCTCGCCTCCCTTAAAATTCCCCCCTCTCACTTTAAAGCTCTGCACTATTATTTGTATTTTCTGCCGTGGGGAGAATACTCTGATTTACGAAAATATATAGTTGCCTTGGCTGAAATATTTGGTTCTGGGTATGTTGTTATTGGTTTATCAGTGTGAATTATAGGTTTTGTTGTCTTCAGTCAGTGTCCATGCCCCGTGTTTTCTAATTTTACTGGATAGTCATATTTAGATCATAAAACAGTAATTCACACCTCATGCCACCCCATCAAAATCGCCAACCCGAAACGAACTTTTCGGTTCGAGCCGCATCATCTAGTACTTCGTCCCCATACGCTGCTTTACCCGCTGACCAGAAGTTTGTTGTTTTGTTTTTCTCCAAATCCGGCAGCTTCAGTCTCTTTTGTGTCCGCCAACACGAAATAGCATTCACGCCGATTGCACTTTGTTGCACAAAATTGCGTTTGCTTTCATATTTATTGCAAGTGGAAAGTAGATGTTCCTTCCTAAACTTGCCGGAGAAATGATTCTGCAATTCCGTGATATTCTCCTTATGAATATTTATATTCCTGCAAGCTAATTGTATCATCGGAAAGCAGAAAGAAAGAATTGTGTTCATCGTTTTATTCGTCAGCCCCTACTTCAGTCAGAAGGCGCAGTGCAGCCAAAAATATATGTTAAGACAGAAGTGCGTGCAGATAATTTGCTTTGTCTGAACAAGGGCGAGAACGTGTTGACACTCATTTTGTTTGCATCCATATAACAGACACACCGTTTTATTCATTGGCTCAGCTTTGCTTCATTCTGTACATATTCTTGTTTTATTGAAGGCCAAAGCAAACCGACATTTACTCTGAATCCATGGCTGCGAGGAGTCGTTAAAGGAGAAAATGTTGACCTGAAATGCACCGTTGATTCTCCGTGTTCAGGAGGATGGCTTTACTTATTCAAGTACAAGCAAGAAAGTTATGACAGCGCAATCCGAATCTTTGGCCAAAAATGTTCGGGCTCCTTTCAAATTCAAGCCAATATAAACCTATATTACACGTGTGCTTACTCCTCACGCCAACAAGGACAGTTGGGGAAAGCACTGCACAGTGATCCCGTGTTCATTCATGTAATAGGTGAGCGACAGTTTAAAATGTACTGCACACGTCTTATTTTTCTTTTGGCTAACGCTTGCAGAAATTATGTTTTAGCCGTTTGTTTGCTTGTATTGTGTTTGAAAATATGTTGTCAGGGCCATTCAGCCGTTAACATACAACTCCAGGGGCCAGAGATATGAACCACCGACTCAGATGCCCGAGCGGAAAACGAAAAAAGAGCATTAAATTACCGGACGATACAGAACAGAACACAATTGCTTGAATCTGGGAAAACTAACAATCTGCTTGTGGATCAGGGGGTCGAGCAGCATGCGTGGGAGGAAAGGAATTGTTGACCTTGAATCCTGATTCAGAGTTTCAGCCTCAAATGCCTACAATTCCAATCCGCTCACAGCTGCTGCTCCAGTCGGTGAATTCCTCCAGCATGCTATTTGTTGCTCCAAACTCATGGGTTTGGGCAGCAGTTGTAAAGGCGAATGGAGAGTCCACGTTTCGGTCTAGACGCTACATCTAGACCTGGACTGTCTATTTCCTTCCACAGATTCCTCCTACAGCACTGGCTTCCTCCAACAGTTTACCTTTTGCTCCAAATTCCAAAAGTCGGCACTGTCGGTCGGCATGGACCAGTTGGGTCCAAGGGCCTGTTTCCGCGATGTGGAACTCTACAACCCGAAGGGATTCGTGGAGTCATAGAGAAAGGCAGAACGTCACGCAGCTCTTAAGTCTGCCAAGTCCGCGCCAGCCATCAACCACCCACTTACACTAACCCTGCATTAATTTTTTTATTATCCTCCCCACATTCTCAAAACGTTCTCGCCAGTTTCTGACTCTCACCTTCATACCTTCTACTTCCATGGCGATTAGGGAGAGATAGTAATACCCCTCCCATCACAAAGTGTGAACATTGTATATGGGAAGCAAAGCACGTGGTATGGGGCACATTCAGGTTAAATAACGGAGCGGGATTCGGGAAGATAGATCTCAGGTGTATTTAAAGAGAAGATGAATAATCGTGGAATTATCCCACTCTACACACGCAGTTCAACGGCAGAACCCACTCCCTCTCAATCTGGGTATGGTTCTATCTGCATTCTGATTTCCTCTCCGCAATCGCTTGCCTGCTTTACTTGTCAAGAGTCCTGCACTGGTAGCCCTTTGTGTTGCTGCGCATCTCCCTCCAGCAGCTATCTCGAATCTTGCTCCCACCATGTTCCACCCGACCTCCCACCATGTTCCATATTTTCCCCTTTTCCTCTTTCCTCTCTCTCTCTCTCTTTTCTACCTCCATCTATCATTCACCTGCCGCTGTTTCCAAACTTCAACCCTGCTCCCCTCCCCGACCTGGCACAACCTGGCACGTCTTCCACCCCTCCTCAGTCCACCAATCAGCTCAAACTCCTTCCGCGCCACTCCCCTCTCCCTCTTTATACTGGCCATCTCCCCTCTCCACTCTCGGTCCTGATGCAGGGTTTCGACCCGGAACGTCGACATATTCCTTCCCTCCCACAGAACGTCGACTATTCCTTTCCTCCCACAGACACTGCTCGACCCGCTGAGTTCCTCCAGCAGATTGTTTATTGAAATGAATAGTTAAACTAATTTGTCTATGTAATGTGTTGGTGTTTTTCTATCTTTTATACTTTTACCGCTGCAAAGTGTCATTCACAGTTCTAGTCGTAAATCTATGTTAATACCATTGCATCTATTTTATTCAGAATCCTGTCATAATGATTAGCTATATTGAAGCGTAAAGCGATGTTACATGAGCCCGAGTTTCTTCAGCAAATACAATATTTTCAACGCAGGCCGGAATTTTGTCTGTGTAATGTCTTGTTATATTTTTCTTTGTTTTTCTTCCCCCGCCCCCCAGCTGAGTTTCATTCACAATTCAATTTTAAATCCATGTTGATACCATTGCATCTGTTTTATTCAGACTTCTACCATAATGCTTAACCACATTGAAGTGTAAAACTATGTTACATGAGCCCGAGATTCTTCAGCGAATTAGATATTTTCAGTAAGGCCGGATATGATGGGATACCTTACTGAAATGCTTCTCCACAATACACATAGTCCGTAAAAATAATAACATAAGATGCTGTGTGCACATATTTAATATTTGCACACGCGGTTATGTGCGCTCATGTGTAATGCCATACATTCGTCCTTTCTTTATGTAGATCTGTGTTTACTTATGTTTGAGATTTGGCGTGTCTGTGCAATTTTACTTGACGGCCTACAGATTTCGACGTGTACGTTCGTATGTAGGATGGTGCGTGCATTACATTCGTGTTCAAATGTTTTGCAGGAATAGGACCGTCTCGTCCATTCGCCAATCTCCCGAGGAAAGGAAAACAAAACTATTATTCGCGGAGATTAGGAACTTAATTCCATCCAATTTTCTATTCTCCTGTTCCAGTTAAACAGTTCTTATCCGAACAAACTCAATGACGATCAAACGCAACTGATGGGCTCCCGAGCACTAATGAAAATACATTTATTTGCATCCTCTATACCTGCTTGCACTGTTGTCCTTGATGATTTCTCGACATCACCGAATTTTCTCTTAGATTTTAATTCGGAACATGGGATTACAGGGCACGTAAACAGGCCATTCGGTCCAAACTGTCTATGCCGGCAAGATGCTCACCTGCAAGAACCACATTTAGTGTCACAGAGTTATACAGAATGGAAACAGGCCCTTCGGCTCAACTTGTCCATGCGGACGAAGATAGCCATCCAATTTGTTTGTTTTTGACCCGTATCAATCGAAACCGTTCCCAACCATGTACTTGTCCAAGCGTCTTTTAAATATAATATTATTGTTACTTGCTTTCAACACTTCCTCGGGCAGCTCGTTCCGTGTCCGAACCACCGTCCAGGTTAAGAAATTATCCGTCAGGTCCCATTGAAATCTTTGCCCACCCAAATCAGTCCTCTGGTGTGTGATTCTCCTTCCCTGTGGGAAATAAACCATGTGTAGCCACCCCATTTCTGCCCATGATGATGTAAAACACGCCTCTGTCTCCTATTCTCCCAGTAATGAAGTGCTGGCTTGCCCAATCACTCTTTATAATTCAAGACCTCGTGTCCTCGCAATATTCACGTCAATCAATTTCCTGTATTAGGCCCACGTGAAGCCAAATCTTTTCTGGCCATGTACCAGTTAAATGTCATTCAGCTGTTGCATTAGTACACACCACCAGCACGTCCTCTGGCAGCTCGTTCTATATACCCATTCAATTCTGAAGTTAATCTGCCTTAGTTGCCACCAGAGTATAATTGCTGCATCAATAGAAAACCCACATCGTTGTGTCGAAGAGTTAGTTTCAACTTTTCTCCTTCCCCTTCTTCCAGATCGTCCAATGACACCGGAAATACATCTGAGGAACCAATTTACAATGCTGGTGAAAGGAGAGACTGTGGAGATTACCTGTCTGTTGAGCAGGACCTACTCGTGTGATAAGATGTATTTGCTCAGAAACGACGAACAAATATCCAACCAATCAGTCCTTCTTGACGCTCATTTCCATTCTGTCACCTTTACAACTGCACCGGATGACTCTGGGTATTACTCCTGCCAATGTGCTTTGTTAGTCTCAGGGGACTGGCTGACATCATACCCCAGTGACACCATCAGTATTACTGTCATAAGTACGTACATATTACTTTCCCTTGGGGTCATGTTTTTTCAGAATTATTGCATTGAAAATTGTATCATTTTTGTCCATTGATGTATATTCTCTTCTCACTCCCTCTTTCTCTCTCTCTCTCTCTCTCTCTCTCTCCCCTTTGATCTGACCCCTCTCTAGCCTTCCTCCCCTGAACTCTCCCTCTGAGTCTGTCCCGAACTAACATGTCCACCTCCTCCTTAACACTTGCCGATTGCAGGATCTTACCATGTGCAACTTGGCTGTCGATTTTGCTGCATTACAGCAACTGCATTTCATATGTGCGACACGACCATGGGGAGTGGGTTCGTTGTGGCTGGAATGTTCCGAGGCTGTGGAAGGAGTTGTCGCATTGCAAATCCTTTATTCAGGACAACCCTTGCCTCCACCGTGGTGATCCCACGACAACTGATTATTTGCCCGCCAGGGAGACTGTATTCAACATTTTACGTCAGATGCAAAACCACAGGGAATCTTTCTCTTTCTCTCTGTCTCTTTCTCACTCAATTTCTCTGTCTCTCACTCCTGCCCTCTCTCTCTATGATCTCTCTCTTTATGCCTCCCTATTCCTCCCTCGCCGTCTCTTTCTCCTTTCTCTCTACCTCTCTTTCTCTTACGCCCCCTCTCTCTCTTTTCTCTGTCTCTGTCTCTATGTCTCTGGCTCTCTGTCTTTGTCTCTCTGTCTCCCTCACAGGCCAACATAGGCACACAAACACAAGCGCGTGCGCGCGCGCGCACACACACACACACACACACACACTCACACACTCTCTCTCTCACACACACACACACTCTCTCTCACACACACACACAAACTGTCTCTCTCTCTCTCTCTCTCTCTCACACACACACACACACACACACACACACATACACACACACGGAGAGGTACCGATTAGCTTGCATTTTTAAAAGGTTGTGTACTGAATTCGGTTTTCACAATGTGGACTCCGCTATAATGGAGAAACCAAAATTAGATAGGGTGACAGCTTTGCAGCGCCCGTATTTTCAGGCCGCAGGGGCGACCCAGATCTTCCCGTAGGTGGCCCCATTAATATCCCGATCCCAACTCAACTTTGCCCGAGGTCTTCTGTAGTGTGCGAATGAGAACCAACGCAAACCTTATCTACCGTTTGGGCAGTTGAAAACTTCAGATAATTTGATTTCTCTGCATCAGTCGTCCATTTTTAATATTAGATCAGCATGTTGATTTCATTTTTCTACTTTTTTCGTCTGGGACTGGGGGAGTTCATCTGCATTTTTCACTCCTGAATTCTACTGTCCATGTTATATCTATTCCTATTCACCCATTCACCAGATAACCTTGTTTAGATCTTCTCCCTCCCATGCTCCACCGGACCCCGAGCTATCAGAGAACATCTCCTCCCCTCTCTGCAGCTTCAGGCGCTCCTTTTGCCTCCTTCCCATTTCTGACGAATGGTCTTCGACCAGAATCGCTAACTCTGCTTCTGCACCAGCGGATGCGGCCTGACCTGCTGAGTATTTGCTGTTTATGGCAGCTTTAGTTTCACCATGTTAACCTGCTCCCTCACCGAACTGTCCTTAGGTCTACCCACGCAGCCCACCATCTCCCTGAATCATGCGGAAAGCATATTTGTGAAAGGTGAATCCGTTGAGCTGAGATGTGCCATCACGTTTCAAGCCTCCGCTACGAGATATTATTTATACAATAATGCACTCCAATCAGCCGGTGTTCAATATTATGTTGGAAATGATCGGCATTTCGCCACCTTCCGACTTACACCAAGCGTAACGGACTATTACACTTGCGTCTGTGGAATATATGTGTTGGGACAGTGGAAATATTCAGAACACAGCGAGAGAATCCAGGTCACGATAATAGGTATTTGAAATTTCATTGTTTAAATAGAATATCACAATTAAACGTAACATTATCAGATATTACAAAATGTTTTCAAGCATAAATCAGTTCAGTTTAATATCGCTCGTTTTGTAATAATCAGATCGCCCAAGAAAGCCGGAAATCAGTGCAAATTGGATTGGAAATGTGTTTCTGAAAGGGGAAACTATCCGCCTGGCGTGCAAGGCTGAGAGTCAGTATGAAGTTCGCAACTTTTCTTTGTACAAGGGCCAAGATGGTCACTTGCAGGAAAACATACATGTTGACTTCGGATACAACATCGTGATTTTTGAAACGTTAGCCAGTAATTCAGAAGACTACTGGTGCGCCTACCGAACGGAGGTATCAGGGCGCTTGATAGACTCTGAAAAGAGTACAACCTTGCACGTGCCTGTAGTAGGTAAGTCTAGCAATCGTGTAATAAATATTTTCAGTTTAAACTCAAATCCTTCATTGATAGATGCTATAAATGTCGGACTAGGAAGCACACAGACCGGCACCATGTCTGCATATACAATACTGCTCATGACATAGAACTGCCCACAAAACTAAGACCCGTTTTTCTTTCATCTACCTCAATTTTACATCCTGCCCGGCACGTTTTTTTTTCGAAGACCTCCGTTTATTTTAAGAAATGATAATTAATATCGGTTTATTGTTGTCACTTGTGCCGTGGTACAGTGAAAACCTTTTTTTTTGGTGTGCCATCCAGGCAGACAATGCAATACATAAATGCGTCGAGGTAGCAGAAGCAAAAGTGTGTAGAATATTGTGTTTAGGCTCCAGAGAAGAGCAGTGCATGAAAACAAATGAAGTGCAAGGGACACGACGCGATGAAATGGAGATCAGTAATTCATCTGAAGTGTATGATAAGCCGGTTACTTTGGGTCTCTTCCATGTCTATGTTCATACTTGATAACAGAACAATTTTAAAGAAATGTTTCTCAGTTAATTCATGAGTCCAAAGCCACCAAATGTAATTTGCAAATATTTCATCCAACTCTCCCATATTGTATAGCGATTTACTCACAAGGTACACTATCCACACAATAATTCCTGAGATTAAAGTTCTACTTTCATGACGTTAAAGCACTGAACATTAACCATTACGCTCCGGTAATCGTCAAGGGATTTAATATTAGTTTGGACTCAATGAACATTCCAAATATCGTTTCTGTTATTTATCCCGTAATTCTCAGTTCAAAGATTTAAATCACCTTTGGCTGATTTCCGACTGCCTATTCATGGAAACTGTGACTGTTGTACTATTTCAGGTCCCCCCAGGAAACCGGAGATCTACCTGAACGAGAATTTCCCGATATATGTAAAGGGAGAGCTGCTGTTATTAACTTGCAAAGCCCCGGTACAGGGTCCAAACAGAACATTTCATATCTACAGTGTGAATACGACCTTTCCAGTTCCAACGCCATACGTCATGGAGGGGACACATTCGGTAACATTGAACTTAACAGGGGTGTTGTATCCCGGGGCGGATACCTATCGATGCATTTACAAATCAATATTCCGAGGTCGGCTGATTGATTCTGAGCAAAGTGATCCATTGGTCGTACGTGTAGCAGGTGGGTTGCGCTTCCTGCTCATTGTATTTAAATGACGTGATATCCAGATTGATTTCTTCCTTGTTCTTATCATAGACGTTTCCGTTATTCGATTCCAAGGGGCTTTATTTTCATTCAGATAACCTGCAAATGCCGTACAATTTTAAACCAGTCTTTGTAATTCATTCAGCCAAATTGGTAATTGGTTTAATGTCGTTACATGTATCGAGATACAGTGAACAGATTTAATTTCAAAGACTATTCCATACATTTTTCCATGCATGAAAACGTCGAGGTAGAACAAAAGAAAAGAAAGACAGGATGCAAAATATAGCGTTGCAGTTGCAGCGGAACTTCTGTTCAAGTCGACAATACAGCTGCAAGGGCAATTATGTGGATGATTGAAAGATCAAGACGACATGGTTATCCTATAAGGCCGTTCTATAGACTCATAACAGAGGGATAGAAGCTGTCCTTGTCTGGTTGGAAGGTGTTCGCAAGCTTTTTTTATCTTCTGTCTGCTAGGAAGGAGAGAGACGTGTAGTCCTGGTGTGAAATGGGTCCTTGATTATTTTGACTGCTTTCTGAAGGCGGCGGGAAGATTAGGCAGAGTCAATGGAGGGGAGTTTGGTTTTCCTGATGGACTGGGTTGCGTTCAAAACTTTCTGAAATATTTTGTGGTCTTGGGTAGAGTAGTTGCAATAGCCAGATGCGATGCTTCCGGATAGGATACATTATCCTGTGTAGATGAAACTCTTAGCAAGAATCATCGGGGACATGCCGAATATCTTCAGGCTTCTGACGAAGTAGATGCGCTGGTGTGCTGTCCTGGCCATAGAGCCCATGTGTCTGGAACAGGACAAATTGTCAGTGTTATTTACACCTGGAAACTTGAAGCTCTCAAACATCTCAATCCAGAACTGCGCAATTAATACAGACAGGGGCATGTGCACCGTCCCACTTCTTGAAGTCAATGACCAGCTCTTTTGTTTTGCTGATACCGAGGGAGGGATTGTTGTCTTGACGCATTGTCACTACATTCTCTTTATCTCCTTCCAAACTACTTCCTGATTCAAAGAAAAAGTCTTTTGGAGAGAAAGTCAACGGTTTGATTCATTTTGCCTCCTGCCTTATGTTTGCCATTATTCCAATGTCAATATCGCCCCTCAAATTCACACTAATAGTTTGCTTAAAGGCTTTTCAGCACCCCATGTCCCATTGGAATAGATATGATTGTCCTGTAAGATGGATACTTCCGAAGAACAGATGGACAAATGTCAATGGTTTTCAGTGGCATTTACCATGTGATGAGACGAATTAAACCAATGATACTTGAGAAATGGGAGAAAACTTTGGCATGTTTTCTCCATAATATTCCAAGTTTTTTTTCAGTAAATCCATCAAATCCATCTGTTGTGTTCTGATTTCCAGATCGCCCATTGAAACCAATGCTAACAATGGAAATTCATGATTCCAATACAGAAGACGAACAAAATCTCACTGTTCATTGCACAGCTCCCAACCCTTACCATATTGAAAAGTTTTATTTATACGCAAATTCTTCGGAGCGATCCTACAAATATGAAGATGCAGGCGGTATGCATACCGCTACATTCAACGTCATAGCGCCTCTTTCAACATGGGGCGTAGAATATTTAACGTGTCAATATCAGGTGCGGATGTCCAGTCGATCAATAGTTTCGGAGATGAGTGATTCTCGGCTTTTGACCATATCAGGTAAGGGAGATGACGCCGACACAACCCTCCCCTTTTTATGAAGTTAATAAGAAGCGTTTGGTCATTCAGAAAAACAATTGAAATTTGTCTTCTCCTTCTCTGTGAGCAGTTAATATTACAGCTGAAAGGTATGATCGAATCTGAGTCATGCATACTTTTTTGCAATTGTGAAACCATACTGCAATCAAGAAGATGCATTGCTGCTTTCAAGGACAGAACATATAATTCTCAGGAAATAGGAAGCAAGGATGGTTCTATCTTGTTAATGGTCAGAAAGGAGCGAGAGGGAAGTGCAAATGTACATATTCCATCTCACTACAGAGAGGTGCTGGATTTTGGCCGGCACATTTCATACTTTCCTCATAATTCTCCCTGTGTCGAATACATCCACACTAGCTCATGCAACCAGTCCTGGCAACATCCTGGAACTATTCCGTCTTGCCTCTGCGGAGAATCCCTCCAGAGCGATAGCCAGAATTGTATGCAAGACGGAAGTTCCAACTTACCATGTATTCTACACATAGCAGAGCTTGGCCAACATCATAGTCTAGAGGAGGAGGTAAAGAAAAAATACAATGTAGCAACTGGAAAAAATAGGAATAAAATGTCAAGCAAAGGAAAGCAAAACGTGCTCCCACACTGCGAGCGGTATGTTATGGGCGGCACGGCAGCGTAGCGGTTAGCGCGTCGCTATTACAGCGCCAGCGATCGGGTTTCGATTCCAATCGCTGTCTGTAAGGAGTATGAACGTTCTCCCGTGTCTGTGTGGGTTTTATCCGGGTACTCCGGTTTCCTCCCACATTGCAAAGAGGAACGGGTAGGTTAACTGGGTTTAAAATGGGCGGCGTGCACTCGTTGGGCCGGAAGGGCCTGTTACCCCGCTGTAAATGAAATGTAAAAATTTAAAAAAACTTCCTTAAAAAGGGTGAATTGCAATTGATTAGCAATTGGAAGTGGTGAGGTCGATTTTTGAATGAGGAATCAATCTCTGAAATGAAGCGAGTGCATAAATAGAGCAAAGAGTTTAAGGCGTTATGTTAAGTGGGGAAAAATAACTCCAGATGCCTTTCTAATCTGCGAGAACCGTTAACGATCAGTAGATGCATACTCAACGATCTAATTTTTCCAGGAAACCAAAGAGAATCGGAAACATTTGTCAGTCTTACCCCTTTGGCACCTTCCCAAATATATCATGCCACATTTCACCGTGTTACCTTCCAGGGGTCACTTTTTTCGAGAACATCCACGGATTCCTGACTTCGAAATCATTTTCCTTCGATGTCAATCTCATAGTTAATGTCTGTACCATCTGCAAATTTTATCAGGCATCACACTGCTCGTTAATAGATGTTACAATAAGCGTTCAGGATGGTGCTGTCAACTTCCAGTGCATGAATTGCAAAGCGTAATCCACCTAGCGATCTTCCTGTCAGCCCTCAGCTACCCCATCTGTGGAAATGTATGTGTTTAGCAGATTGCGTCAATTCTATTTGGACTGCCGATCAAAGGAGAGGGGTAGCGCAGCGCAGAGGGGATAGCACTTCTGCCACAGAGTCCAGAGACCCGGCCTCGATTCTGCCGTCAGGCTATGCCTGTTCATAATCGGGACATTCCCTTCGCCAGCTCGTAAGTTCCATCCCCCACCAATGCTCCGGTTTCCACCCAGAGCACAGCGACCCACTTGCTGGTTTAGGTGGCAACTGTAAATTACTCTTTCGTGTACGTAGGAAGCAAATGAAACAAAGAGGCAGTTCGTGGGCATCCGAGGGAGAATGAGTTGGAAGTCCAGGGGGAAGGAAGACGAGATTGGGACTGATGGAAATATTCAGTTGGGGCGAGGGTCAATATGGCAGGTCAAGATGTTCTCCTTCCGTGTCGTAATATGTCTGGAGGGCGGAGCATGAATAGCCATTCCATAGGTTTTAATCCAAATTATAATGAAAAGTCAGTGAAATAGTGCCGTCAAGACCGTGTCGACCAGGAGAATCTGGTTGTGTTGCAGGGCAACAGGTGTTAAGACGATGGTTTGAAAAGCACATGCGTAGTGTAAACGAAGGGTGAGCTCAGAGTTGGTGCAGGAAAAGACACACAATAAATTTCAGTGGGGGATATCATCGGTCTGTGCAAGAGGTAAAACAAACCAATATGTATGGATGAGATGAACCACAGGTTGCTGTGGAGGCGAGGCAGGAGATTTCGGAACCTCTGACGCTGATCTTTGTGTCGTCCATGGAGACGGGAGAGGTTCCGGAAGATTGGAGGGTTGCGAATGTTGTCCCTTATTGAAGAAGGGGAGTAGGGATAGCCCAGGAAATTATACACTGGTGAGTCTTACCTCAGTGGTTGGTAAACTGTTGGAGAAGATCCTGATAGGCAGGAGTTATGAACATTTGCAGAGGTATAATATGATTAGGAATAGTCAGTATGGCTTTGTTAAGGGCAGGTCCTGCCTTACGAGCCTGATTGAATTTTTTGAGGATGTGACTAAGCACATCGAGGAAGGGAGAGCAGTAGTGTCACAAACCAGCAACAAAAGAAACACACTGAGCATGATTCAGTGTTAAAAACTATTTTATTAATCACTACTTATGATAATACGTAAAATAAAAGTTAAAAAAAAATGTTAGTATGTTAGAATTCAAGAATGTTAAACCTCGAACGTTAACCCCAAAACTAAACTCGTCGTGTGTGTGTGTGTGACAAAGTCCAAAACTCCCAGTTCCGGAATGGTTCTTAAAGTTCAGTTCCGCAAGCCATAAGGTGAAACATGAGCAGGGGCTTCTTCAACAACCACCGTTGTCTGAAGATAAGATGTAGATGTAGAAAAACATAGAGAGAGTACATACGAAATCCAAATGTTCCACGATGGAACCCAAACGACACTTCAGTGTTTACTCGGTAGTGACTTCCTCACCCCGAAAAGCATCCGAACCGTGGTCGTCCACACACAAATACCTGTTTCCTTCTACAGGTCAGCAACAAAGTGAACTCCACCGGATTACTTCCAACTTCCATACATGGATTTCAGTGGCAAACACAGTTATTGTTTCTCATCCATCGATAGAGAAAACAAGCAGGCTGGTGTCTCTCTCTCTTCTCTCTCTCTCTCCTTCTTCTTCTTCTAACCTCTTCAACAACGTCATTACGTCCTTTATCTTCTATTGACGTAAGCACGCCCCACACACATATACACACACTCTCTATCTTAAAGGGACTTTCACTGAGTCCGTAACAGTAGATGTAGTGTATATGGATTTCAGCAAGGCGTCTGATTAGGTACCCCATGTGAGGCCTATGGAGAAGGTGAGGAGACATGGGATCCAAGGGGACATTGCAGTGTGGATCCAGAACTGGCTGTCCCACAGAAGTGGTTGTTGAGGGGTCGTATTATGAGTGGAGGTCGGTGACCAGTGGTGTACCTCAGGGGTCTGTACTGGGACCCTTACTATTTGTGATTTTTATAAATGACCTGGATGAGGAAGTGGAGGGGGGGTTGGTTAGTAAGTTTGCGGATGACACGAAGGTTGGGGGTGTTGTGGATAGTTCGGAGGGCTGTCAGAGGTTACAGATGGATATACATAGGATGCAGAGTTGGGCTGAGAAGTGGCAGATGCAGTTCAATCCAGATACGTCTGAAGTGGTTCATTTTTGTCGGTCAAATATGTTGGCAGAATATAGTCTTAATGGTGGGAAAGTTGGCAGTGTGGAGGATCAGAGGGATCTTGTGGTCCGAGTCCATAGGACACTCAAAGTGGCGGCGCAGATTGACTCTGTAAATAAGAAGCCATATGGTGGATATGATAGGGACTTTTAAGAGACTGTTGGATAGGTACATGGAGCTGAGTAAAATAGAGGGCTATGGGTCAGCCTAGTAATTTCTAGGGTAGGGACATGTTCGGCACCGCTTTGTGGGCCGAAGACCCGAATTGTGCTGTAATTGTTCTATGTTCTATGTTCTCCTCTAATGCATCGGCTAATGTTTGAATGAATTCCAAACTTTCAATTGTTATTTTTTGATATATGTTCTATAGTTACATCCTTTGGAGCAACATTTTACTGTCAAGCTGCAATTTTTGCATTTTAAAAGAGGCCAACGCCCCTCTATCATTGCTGCCTTGTATCAAACTCAAGTGTCTTGTCATATGCACACGTGCATGTGTGCACGGCGTACTGAAAAACTTACTTGCAGCAACATGACAGGCAGATAGCATCGCATAAGCAGCATGAACGAGAAAGGCATACATCCAATGGGAATTAAACACAATTTTACAACAAAGAACACGATTAGAACAGAAAAAAACGAAGTCCGTTTTTGGGGCAAAGTGAAGGACGGTCGACTAAAATTTGCTGCACCCCTCAGCCGTTCATCTGGTGAAGCCAATTCCCCGTCTCTGTTGCTGACCAGCGCCACTTTGGGGACGGCGAAAAGACTTCGCCCTCTCACTCCAGACCAGATACATACTGCTGTGAGGGCTTTTTTACCGGGATGCCCGATTGATGACTCCTGGTGCGGTGGAGACATATTTTGGGGTATCCAGCGGATCACTTATACATAAAAGTGTGCTCGTAATTCGCATGTGTTTGTTTACAAATTCTTACCATTTCAGAATTTCTCTGAAAACAACAGATATTTACATTATCTTTCTTTCCCAAGGTTCAATTTTCGAGTGGTATTCCTGGCAATTCCTGCTTCCTCTGGGAGGGTCAGTGCTTCTGCTTGTGCTCGTCATCCTTGTGTCCGTTATCGTAGCGAAAAAGAAAAGAGGTAATTCGTCCTTCATTCAAGACGTATGATACTTATTACTGTAATATTATTTCATTCAAGACGTATGATACTTATTACTGTAATATTATGACAGGGTGCATTGTGCAATGTGTAATATTATTGTATTTCTCCGCAATTATGCCAGCTCAGATGAACCAGTAAGCAAAAACTCTCAGCAGGAATGAAAGGGGATTACCCCACAGAACTTTCACGAAATTATTGCAGAAGGCGTATCGGGAATATGCTGTGCTACCTTTTAAAGTTTCGGTAAAAAGAAAAAAAACATCAATGTTGCGTTACTATTCACGTTGCAATGTTGTGAAATAGAATGGCATAAGAGATAGGAGCATAAGAACATGAGAATATAAGAAAAAGGAGCATAAGGTGGCCATCTGGCTCATCGAGCCTGCTCCTCTAATCAATAAGATCATGGCTGATTGGACATTGAGTCACGTCCACCTTGCTGCTATTTCCTCTTAACCAAGAATTCCATGCCATAAATCTTAACCGTGTCTGAAATATATTTAATAGGTTAAGCTCCATTTCTTCCTTAGGCGGAGAACTTCACAGATTCGCTACTGTCTGTGAAAAGCCGTTTCTCCTCATCTATCTGCTAAATCTACTCCCAGAAAAACAGTTAATATTTCAGATCGAAGATCCTTCATTCGGAAAGAGCGAAGGCGGGTTTAGCTAGGTAGCCGAGCATGTGTGGAATACCAATAGTGATTTCTCTTGAAGGCCTATTCAGAAAGTCAGGAGGCATGGGATCCAGGGTGCCTGGCTGTGTGGATTCAGAATTGGACTCAATGCTCCAGATGAAGACTAAAATAACGTAATGACAGTGTAAAAGTACCTTACACCAGAAACGATGCCAAAGGGAGCCATTCGGCCCATCTGCGATTTACCAGCAGAGCAATCCCATTGGCCTTACACTCCCCACTCCACTCCCCTTGTTGTTAGTTTCCTGTACTTACTCAATTTCATCATTTAACATGTTCCACTTGTACAGGTTCTTTTGTTCCTTTTCGTTGGTAATTTTCAAACAAATTTCTATACGTCTGTCGGAAATATTGAGTGAGGATCCAAAACCCGTTGACATAATCAAAGAGGGTCTCGACGTTCCAGTGCGCTATTTATGCGTCCGACCTCTCAGTCCTTCCCGAAGTTGCGGAGGACGCTCCGATTTGCGGAACACCTCAGACTTTCGGGGGGGGGGGGGGTCATATTTTCGCCATTATTACGAATAGATTACGGCCGGCACAGTTACAAATACCGCTGGAGGACTTGATCGAGAACACTGTCGTCCACAATCTTTTCTTCATATCAGAAGATCAAATATACAGTTGCGCAGTTATTCAGCATGGAAACAGACCCTTGACGACTCGTCTCAGTTACTATGCGAGCTAGTTACATCTGATTTGGTCCGTATCACTCTGCATAGTTACCATCCATGTACCTATCCAGATGACATTAAAATATGGTAATTGTACCCGTGTTTACACTTCTTCTGGCAGCTCATTGCATTTGCCTACCACCATCTAATGATAAACCTGCCGGGCAGTTCTCCTTTCAATCTTTCGTCTTTCACATTAACCCTTTGTCTTCAAGGTTTTGTTTCCACAACACTACGGAATAGACCATCCACCTCATCTGTGTCCTTCGTGATTTTATATACCTCAATAGATCACCCAATGAAGAATGTCCACATTTCTCTCAGAATTTGCTAATCTGTTCCTTCTCTTTTCTCCTACCGCACGAACCGAACGACTCAGCGAAAAAAAGGTGAGAGATCTCATGATATTCTATAGCAGTACTCTTTATTAATTGTTCCTACGTTTAGTATATGTACAAACTGCAGCAACATGTAGCTCGCTCGTGGTAGAACGGCGTTTAAAATTTAAAAGTAAGGTGTTCTTGTTTATGTTTTGCTATGATATGTTGTGCGGTAGATTATCTCATCATTATTTACATCTTCCACTACATTTTTATTGCCTTGTTGTCGGCCAACAGATCCTATAAAAACGCAATAGTTTAGAATTAAGTGAAGTTAATCTGTAGGGCAAAAGTTTTTTTTATCTTTTTTTCTTGGTAATTCGTTACGTGAGATAGGAGCATCTCAAACAAGGTCATTGGTATTGGTTTTGGTTTATTATTGTCACTTGCACCGAGGTACAGTGAAACACTTGTCTTGCAAATCGATCATACAGGTCAATTCATTACCCAGTGCGGTCAAATTGGGCTAGTACAGAATGCATTGATGTAGTACAGGTAAAAACAATAACAACACAGAATAAAGTGCCACAATAGAGAGAAAGTGCAGTGCAATGAGGTGCAAGGTCACAACAAAGTAGATCGTGAGGTCATAGTCCATCTGATTGTATATGAGTACCGTTCAATAGTCTTATTACACTGGGGTAGAAGCTGTCCTTAAGTCAGGTGGTACGTGCCTTCAGGCTCCTGTATCATCTACCCGAGGGAAGAGGAGAGAAAAGAGAATGTCCCGGGTGGGTGGCGTCTTTGAATATGTTGTCTGCTTCACCAAGACAACGAGAGGTAAAGACAAAGTCCAAGGAGGGGAGTCTGGTGTCCGTGAAGTGCTGTGCTGTGCCCACAACTCTCTGCAGTTTCTTGCAGTCCTGGGCAGAGCATAATTAATCTCGAGGTGGCGAAGTCAAAACCACAATCAGAATCAGATTTATTGTCACCGTTACGAGCTGCAATTTATGGTTTTGAGGCTGCAATACAGTGCAAATATGTTAAAATACTATAAATTAACAAGTAAATAAATGGAGAAGAAATGAATATAAGGTGGTGTTCATGGGTTCATGGACAATTCACAAATCTGATGGCGAAGGGGCAGAAGCTGGTTCTGAGTAGTTGAGTGTGGTTCTTCAGATCCCATACCTCCTCCCTGATTGTAGCAACGAGAATAGGCATGTCCCGGATTCTGAGGGTCCTTAGTGATGGATGACACATTCCTGGGGCACTGCCGCTTGAGGATGTCCTCGATGGTGGGGAGGATTTTGCCCGTGATGGAACTGGCTGAGTCCACAACCCTCTGCAGCCGCTTGGGATCTTGTGCATTGGATCCTCCATACCAGGCGGAGATACCAGAATGCTCACCAACGTACATTTATAGAAATTTGTATGTCTTTGATGACATGCCAAATCTCCTTAAACTCTTAACGAAGTAGACCCACTGGGGTTCCTTCTTCGTAACTGCGTCAATGTGTTGGGCCCAGAATAGATTCTCTGAGATATAGACGCCCAGGAACTTAGAGCTGCTCAAACTTTCCACCGCGGACCCTTCAACGAGGACTGGTACGTGTTCTCCCGACTTCCCCTTCCTGGAGTCCACAATCAATTCATTGGTCTTTCTGACGCCGAGTGTGTGCTTGTTGTTGCGATGCCGCTCTTCCAGCTGATCTATCTCACTCCAGTACTCCTCTTCGCTGCCATCTGAGATTTTACCAACAACAGTAGTGTCATCTGAGGATTTATAAATGTCATTTGAGCTGTGTTTAGCCAGAGTCATGAGTGTCGAGAGAGTAGTCCAGGGCCTAGTATGCTAGGGCGAGTGCAGCGGGGTGTTTTGCAGCAGAGAGAGGCACAAGGGTGCAAGCGACACAAGGGAGAGACACAAATTCAATCGCGAGGGGTTCAGATGAGGTGAATGGCCAAAGTCATTTTCCCAAAAGTTGGGGAGCTCCAATCTAAAGGTCGTAGTTTTGAAGGGAGATATGAAATATTTAAAAGGGCCTCCATCGTCCTCAGTGGCAGAGAACACCAATCATTTACTCCCCACCGAGATAGAGAAAATCTGCGCACCTCAGCTGTAAATGACCAGCAACTGTACTTGTAACTATGTCCCTTTTTTCGTAACTAGTGCACAAATCTTAGCGTCATCATGCCAAGCCCCATTAGGGTATCACAGTTTTGAAGAGACTCATCCCCCTCGGTCTAAACACCACGGAATATAAACCTAAACTGCCTCGCCAATCTCGATCGGGCATCCCTCTCTATCCGAAAATGGTGAGCATGAAAAATCTGTGGATTCTTTCACATGGTTAACACAAATTCAAAGGGCACTTCTCATAGGAAAAAATATGGAACATCAGAACCAGCAAGTAAGCCACACGGATAATTAATCTGAGCATTGCAAGATTAATTACTGTTTCCTTTGCCAACGTGTGAATTACAACCTGAAAACTACACCTTTGAATGCATACCTCTTTCTTTTTCAATCTTTTTATTAGTTTTCAAATTAATACAGGTTGATATATAACATCAATGTTTATACATGTAATACAAAGAGATGAGGATAACAATTATAGCATAGATACACAGAAAGAACAACAAAATATTAAAAAATCTGTAGATCCAACGACCTCCTAGTAAACAAATATAATATAAAAAAGGAAAGAAAAATATTTATTATATATTTTTTAAAAGCCCAAATCAATAAGGAAAACCGTAAACAATATAAACTAAACTGAACAAAAAAAAAAATTCAAAAAAAAAACAAGCACCAAAAAAAGAAAAAAAAAACTGGGCAAAAATTTCTCAGTAGAAACAGGGCAATATCCTCTCGGCAACTCCGTTCCTCCAAGTTGGAAAGTTATTGAAAGGGGATCTACAACATGTGAAAATATTGAATAAATGGACTCCAAATACCTTCAAATTTAAGCGAGGGATCGACAGTACCACTCATAATTTTTTTCCAAGTTTAAACATGATATAGTTTGAGTAGAAAGCATACTTCAAAGGAACTTTTCAGTACGACCACTTTTAGAATGCGCACATCGGATGCCTATACTGATTTCAATCCAATGTCCTGCTTCTTCCTTGTGGCATAGTTCATTGCCCAGTTCAAACTTCTCTCACTTTTCCAGTGAATGTCCGTGCTGATTTTTACTTCCGCCAGATTCATGTGTGTTGCATTTACATGATATACCGATATACATAGAGAATACATCAGGCCGTATCATTCAAGTTTCCTTCAATTCATTTAATGGTCACCAACCTTGTCTTGTTAGCTCCGTCGAAAAAATACATTTTGTACACATTCGCAAAATTCCCACCTAACAACGTTAATATTGCACTTGTTATTTGAAAGGTGAAAATTGGATTTCCATGGTCAGCAGAATAAGGAAAGGTTCATATACCTGTGGCAGCATCCTGTCGTATGTTTGCACCTGTTTGCATTATCTTTGCATCTTTAATGGAATCATCCATATAATATTTTAGCTGAATGCTGTTTCGTTTATACTTCATAACAAAAAACAGTCTTTTGACCGAAACCCAATTATGGCAAACGACACCAGAAGATACAGCCGCGCTCGGGAAGACAACATTCACACACAAAACCTTGCAGCATGGAGAGAAGTTGTCTATCGCTTTTCCTTGCTTTCTTCTTCACTTGCAGAAATAATTCCTCAGTCGCATCGTCACCAATTTTCGCAAAGTACTTCAACGTTTTACATTCTTTGGCGTAACTTACATTAAACGAGCACACATTGTTCAGACAAAAACAAATCCGTATCCTCATTTTATCCAAATATATATACTCTGAAGCGTGAAGAGATTTAGTACAGCATTGACCATAAAAATTGGATGGATATATAGATAGATAGGTAGATGGATAGATGGATAGATGTATAGATAGATATATGTATAGATAGATAGATAGATAGATAGATAGATAGATAGATAGATAGATAGATAGACAGACAGACAGACAGACAGACAGACAGACAGACAGACAGACAGACAGACAGACAGACAGAGGGAACGATAGACATAGATAGGTCTATATGTAGATAGATAGATGGATCGATAGATAGATAGAATGACAGACAGACAGAGAGATAGAAAGATAGATAGACAGACGGAAAGGTAGACAGATAGATATATAGATAGATAAGCAGATAGATAGATAGATAGATAGATAGATAGATAGATAGATAGATAGATAGATAGATAGATAGATAGATAGATAGATAGATAGATAGATAGATAGATAGATAGATAGACAGACAGATGGAAAGATAGACATAGACATGTCTATATGTAGATAGATAGATGGATCGATAGATAGACAGAATGACAAACAGAGAGATAGAAAGATACATAGACAGACGGAAAGGTAGACACAGATAGATATATAGATAGATAGGCAGATAGATAGATAGATAGATAGATAGATAGATAGATAGATAGATAGATAGATAGATAGATAGATAGATAGATAGATAGATAGATAGATAGATAGATAGATAGATAGATAGATAGATAGATAGATAGATAGATAGATAGGTAGATAGGTAGGTAGGTAGGTAGGTAGGTAGGTAGGTAGGTAGGTAGGTAGGTAGGTAGATAGATAGGTAGGTAGGTAGATAGATAGATAGATAGATAGATAGATAGATAGATAGATAGATAGATAGATAGATAGATAGATAGATAGATAGATAGATAGATAGATAGATAGATAGATAGATAGATAGATAGATAGATAGATAGATAGATAGATAGATAGATAGATAGATAGATAGATAGATAGAGAGACAGACAGACAGATATATAGATAGGTAGGTAGGTAGGTAGGTAGGTAGGTAGGTAGGTAGGTAGGTAGGTAGGTAGGTAGGTAGGTAGGTAGATAGATAGATAGATAGATAGATAGATAGATAGATAGATAGATAGATAGATAGATAGATAGATAGATAGACAGACAGACAGACAGACAGACAGACAGACAGACAGACAGACAGACAGACAGACAGACAGACAGAGGGAACGATAGACATAGATAGGTCTATATGTAGATAGATAGATGGATCGATAGATAGATAGATAGAATGACAGACAGACAGAGAGATAGAAAGATAGATAGACAGACGGAAA
>NC_067444.1:3221778-3281778 GCF_009764475.1 Pristis pectinata | reverse complement strand
CTGCCGTGTCAATGCTCCTGCACCCGAGTTCGATCCTCACCCCCCAGTACTGATCATGTGGAGTTCGCTGTTCCGCAGACGATCCGGGGGGTTTCCTCCACGTGTTTTGGTTCCCTTACAAATTCCAAAGACGTCCGTTTTGTCGTTTAACTGAAAAATCTAAATTGCCCCCGATTATGCTGATTACTGGTAGAATTGGAGAAGGCGGTATTTGTCTGGAATTTAAGGTTTCTTTATTAGTCACATGTACATCAAAACACACAGTGTATGTATCTTTTGCGTAGAGTGTTCTGGGGGCAGCCCGCAAGTGTCGCAATGCTTGCGGCACCAACATAGCATACCCACAGCATCCTAACTCGTACGTCTTTGGAAGGTGGGAGCAAACCGGAGCACCCGGAGGAAACCCACGCAGACACAGGGAGAAGGTAGAAACTCCCCACAGAGAGCGGCGGGAATGCAACTCTGGTTGGTGGCGCTGCAATAGCGTTACGTTAACCGCTTCGCTATCTTGCCTGCCCAACAAGCGGACCGCTGGCCCGTAAAACGGGATTTGCGCTACCGGGTGTTTGATGGCTGGCGCACACTCGGTGGATCACAGAGTTTGTCTCTGTGCAACATACTTGTCTGACGTATGCTATGGATTCCCTGCGGGTGAAACCTGGAATAGGATTCATTGCCTCAGGGAGTTCACTTGGGACTGAGGTTGAGGGGAAGAGAGGTAAATTTCAATTTGATTGGTCTTATTTATTGTTCTAATCATTCGTGTTTACATATTACGTTTACACATTTATGTTAATGGTACTGATGCTCATTTCAAATTTAATCCATCTAAAAGTTACAATTTCAATCACAGTTATAAACTTTGGCAGCCTCACCAGCTGGAGATTAACAGACAGGGTTCCTCGAGATCAGGATTCAAGGACGTGCTGCTGTTCACTCGTCATAGCTGGAATACAAACAGAAAAATTGGGTACGGCGTCTCCCGACCCAACATGGACAACTTGCTGCTCTAGCTGGACATTTATCAACCGACTTGCGCTGTACAATTTGCATATATCATTCTCACTTACATTTGCCTCCGCTTTGAAAACAATTTCGATACCATCAGCAAGCTAAGGCTGTTCGTAATCAAAATTCATGTGATTATTTTACGCAGACGACATATGTTCACATTTAGTGCCAGGAATATTTTAGTATATGCATATAATAGCCGTCTTAAAATGGTGTATAAATTGAAACAATATCAATCGACGAAACGTGGACTATTTTTTAAATTCTACTTTCCGTAATACTCACACGTGTAAATGCCTTTCCTCGCAATATGTGATTTTTTCAATCCGGATTAATTGCAAAAGAAGTTAAACCTGGGAACACTTCATGCCGCCACGTGGTCATGAACCGGTGGAATATCTCATTCATTTTCACGAAAACAGATTGGTGAAAGAACCATAGAACCATAGTACCATAGAACCATACAGCACAAAAGAGGCCCTTACGCCCACCATGTTGTGCCGTCCATCAAACCACCCTCACACTATCTAAACCTTTCCTTCCTCATATCGCTCTATCTCACATTCCTCCATGTGCCTATCCAACAAACTCTTGAACCTGTCCAATGTATCTGCTTCCACCACCAGCCCAGGCAGTGCATTCCATGCACCAACCACTCTCTGGGTGAAAAACCTCCACCTGACATCTCCACTTAACCTCCCACCCATAACTTTAAAGCCATGCCGTTTTGCCTTGATCATTGGTGTCCCGGTAGGAGGCGCTGACTGTCTACTCTTATCTATTCCTCTCAATATCTTATATACCTCTATCATGTCTCCTCTCATCCTCCTCCTTTACAGTGAATAAAGCCCTAGCACCTTAAGCCTCTCCTAATATTCCATACGCTCTCACATAGGCAGCATCCTGGTAAATCTCCTCTGTATCCTCTCCAACGCCTCCACATCCTTCCTATAATGAGGCGACCAGAACTGAACACTGTACTATAAGTGTGGTCTAACTAGATTTTTGTAAAGCTGCATCATCACTTCGCGGCTCTGAAACTCAATCCCACGATTTATGAAAGTTAACACCCCATAGGCCTTCTTAGCTGCTCTACCACCTGTGAGGCAACATTCAGTGAACTGTGAATATGAACACCCAGATCCCTCTGCTCCTCTACACTACCAAGTACCTTGCCTTTTACCCTGTACTCTGCCCCTGGAGTTTGTCCTTCCAAAGTGTACCACCTCACACTTCTCAGGATTGAAATACATCTGCCAGTTGTCTGTCCAGCTCTTCATCCTATCAATATCCCTCTGTAATCTCCAACAACCCTCCACATTATCCACAGCACCATCGATCTTAGTGTAGTCCGCAAACTTACTAACCCAGCCTTCCACCCCCTTATCTAAGTCATCTATAAATATCACAAAAAGTAGAGGTCCCAGAACCGATTCCTGCGGGACACCACTAGTCACTGCCCGCCAATCCGAGGGCACTCACAAAATAGAACAACTTGGGATAACAGATATCTAAAACAATAAAGAAAAATCATAGACAGGGACACAGGAAATAGTGCAGATGCTGGATCTGGAGCAACACATAAAAAGTGCTGGAGGAACTCAGCAGGTCAGGCAGTAAAAATGGTGGGAAATAAACTGTCGCCGTTTTGGGAACATGCTGTCGAAAAAGATGCCGAAACTTTGGAGCGGGTGCAGAAGAGGTGTACCAGGATGCAGCCTGGATTAGAGGGCATGTGTTATGAGGAGTGGTTGGACAACCCACGGGTCTTTTCTCTGGAGGGGCGGAGGCTGAGGGGAGATTTGATGTACATTTCTACACTTATGAAAGGCGTAGATAAGCGTAGAGAGCCGGTATCATTTTCCCAGGGTTGAATTGTCTAATACCAGAGGGCATGCATTTAGTATGAGAGAGGGTAAGTTTAAAGTAGATGTGCGGGGCAAGTTTTTTTACACAGAGAGTAGTGGGTGGCTGGAATCCGCTGAGTGGGGTGGTGGTGTAGGCAGGTACGACCGGCTCATAGATGGACACGTGAACGTGCGTGAAATGGAAAGATGAATGCATTGTGCAGACAGAAGGGATTAGTTCAGTTCGGCATTTGATTACTAATTTCATTATTTCACCACAACATTGTGGACCGTAGGGCCTGTTCCTGTGCTGCACTGTTCTCTGTTCAATGCAGGACACCAGGACAGTCCTATTCTCTGAGAAGGGAAAGAGTCAGCATTTTAGTTTGGATTCCTTTCCTCAGAATTGAAAAGGAGAAAAAAGGAAGTTTGGTCGGGTGCAGGTTAGGGCTGGGAGTGCGGATGTATCTGATAGGGTGTTTTCTCCTAATTGTTGATTTTGAATCTCTTTCCGGAAGTGGACGGACGTGCCTTGGTACGTGTGGGACACGTCCTCCTGCTCTTCGTTTGGTAACACCTGCATTTTTTTCTGCGTTATATTGTCTGTGCTCTCTCCCATTGTTCCAATTCGTTCCGTTTACAACTAATCTCCACTGTCTCTCCCGTTCCACCCTGTCAGAATCAACTCTGCTCCTTGTAGCTTTGTAATCTTATTTTGTTTCCATATCAATTCTGACAGAGCATCTCCCGTTCTGAAAGGTCAATCACTTTTCTTCCCCCTCACATGCGGCCTGAGCTGTTGAGTGTTTCTACCATTTTCTGTTCTTATATCATATCTCGGACTTTGTCGGAACGGAGGTGGCACGCTCTCCGCTTTGGTTACCTGGGTCTCCCGTGGTCGGGTTAGAGAGGTCCCTCATACCGAAGTACATTGGTTACGTGTTTAGCTTCTGCAAGTTGCACATTGTGCAGGTAAGTTCAATCATAACAAGAGGAAGGGGAAGTTGCTGTGCATGCGAGAAAGAAATGATGTTGTTACATTAATGGCCAAGTGATCCATTTTGTTCAACTGGAAGGATCCAATACCTCCGACCACCTTAAGTGGTTCTCTCCAACCATAGCATGTTAAAACTTAGAAAAAATTAGGAGTGGTACTGTTGATCCTTCGCTTAAATTTGAGGAAGTTTGGAGTCCATTTATTCAATATTTCTGTGTGATATAAGCGGACCTATTTCAGATCCCTTTCAATAATCCTTGAATACAGAGGAGCGGAGTTAACGACATGATAATGTTCTTTAATTGAAGAAATATCAGTCCAGTTTTTTTTTTGAAGTTTTGGTGTCTTTTTGTTTATTATCATTTATTTTGATTTGGGAGTTCTTTTCTCATATAATTAAATCTTTTTTCAATTTTCCTTTTGCATTATGTTCACTTAATAAGAGAGCGGGAGGTCTAGATTACTTTATTTCATGCTTTGTGATTATATATATTAACTTTTATAATTGTTATACTGATCTCTTTGCACCAGATGTATAATGATTAATGTTATATAGATTAATTTGAACTAATGTGAAAATTAATAAAAAGATTGAAAAACAATGTTGCAGACCCTCCGGGGAGTAACACCAACCAAGTTGTATTTATGGGATTTTTCTGGGGAGCCGGTCTCGATTTTATGGGCTGCATAGCCTCCTCAGTGCCAGCATGAGTGTGATTTTATAGACTGAATATAAACTGAGAATAATTGTTCAAAATAATACCCATTACCTGCATGTTTATGATGAAAACAATTATAATATTCTTGGCAGGCGAGCGGATAGAGACTTGGGGTGATGCAGCATTTCCCTGTCTGTCTTTCAATACAGTTATCTTTGGAAATAAATCTTGTCATTCTTGGAAATATTTTAATACTTCCAAATCACCTCTCGGCTTCGTTAGGAAAGGGTTATTCAGAGCATCCCTTCCCCTAAAAATCCCCTCGTACATGTCCCACTGTAACAACATATTTTAAAATACGTTCCATGTTCTTTCCTGAATCATCAGCAAGAGGTATTCGCAAACCAAAGGACGCACTTCCCACGTGTTAAAGGTTTAAAAAATATTTGCGTGAGGAAAAGAAAAATACTTAATAAAATACAAGAAGTAAAAAATAATGCTTCAACGAATCGGATGCAATACTGGAGTGAACCCCCGGTGTCCCGCCGCCTTTTCTGCAGGCGTCTCTCTGCCTCGTGTCAGAATGCCCTCAGCACTGGTTGTAACCCCAGCCTCAGTCGAAATTCCGCTTTTTATACGTTTCTAAACCTCAAACCCAGTTTTTTTCTATTCAATCATGGTACCACTTTGTAACTTCTTATGTCTCGTGACCCTCGGTCTGGGGCGCATAACTTACAACCAGAAGAACATGTTTTCACAATTATCTGATCTCAAAGCTGTGTACTCCTCCACATCCTCAAAACATGACGACATTCCAATCTGGCACAATTTTGTCTTACAACCACAATTTTGTTTTGCACACTCTGGCAAATATACAGGAGGAATCGAATACGACTTCTGGAAAATTTAATTCTCCCCTTACACTCATTTTCCTCAAGTCCGGTTCTAATGTACCAGAAATCGAACGACCACACTATAGCTTTAGACACATATTCATCTGACCTACCTACAATTCCGATATGCACCAGAACAGCACAGTGACAACAGGGGCCCTGCTGCCTCCCATTTCCAGAGACCCGGTTTCAACTTTGCCCGGTGCTTTCCGCGTGGGGTTTCCATGTTCTCGCTGTGACTGCGCGTATTTCCTCCAGATGCGACGGCTTCGGCCCACATACCTAAGACGTAGGGTTCAGTTGCTAAAACTGGCCACTGTAATTTGCCACTACGATGTATAGGTGAGTGGTAGAGTCTGGGTGTTGATGTGATTCTGGGCAAAGAAATCAAAATAGGATCAATTTAGCATGGGTGTAAATTCATTGCTGCTGATCGGTTCGAACTTGGTGAGCCAATGAGACTGTTTCCGTGTTGTATTGTTACGTGATATCCGCTGTGACCCCCAAATCAATGACATCTTTTGTAAATCTAAAATTATTATCGTGATTTCAACCTTAGAGGACATTCACTTTAATTTTCGCCTGAGCTCTCGTAAATCACGTTGCAGGACCTCATCCCTTGTCTAAACTATCGCACATAGTGAAAATATAAATCACTATATTTCGCTCTTTAAACCTTTCCTTCTTGGAGTCCTGCCGGAGTTCAGTGACAACCTTGACCCTGGCATCACAGATGCAAAATGTCACCCTGGATTCATGCCCAGGGCCGTTGACTCGTCCGACTCTCCTCCTCACTCTCGACGGCTGCAGTCATGGATAGTTGCGCAGCCTCCCTCGAGAGCTGATGCACTCACGCTGTCGTGACAGTAACTGTGACTGATTTGGAACATAGGCAAGAGAGGAGTGGCTGTAAATATCTCAAGTATTGAAGCAAATGCATCACTTGAATTGGGAATGAGCATTTTTTCATCAATATGTAAGATAGAACAGTGCAGTACAGAACAGGCCCTTCGGCCTACAATGTTGTGTCGACATAGCTAATCCCTCCTACCTACAGAATGTCTATGTCTCTCCATTATCCTCTCATTTATGTGCTCATCCAAGCCCCTCTTAAAAGCCCCCAATGAATTTGCCTCCACCACCCTGTCCGGCAACGCATCCAGGCATCCATCACTACCTCAGTCAGGAACGTATCCTTCTCGTCTCTTCTGAACCTAACCCCTCTCATCTTAAATGCATGCCCTCTGTTATTGGATCGCTAAATAATGGGAAAAAGATATTGCTTGTCCACGCTATCTCTGCCCATCCTAATTTTATACAATTCCAACAGATCACCCCTCAGCCTCCGCCACTTCAGAGAAAGGAGCACGTTTATCCAGCCTCTCCTGACAGCACATGCACTCTAATGCAGGAAGCATCCTGGTAAACCTCCTCTGCACCCGCTCTAAAGCCGCAACATCCTTCCTATCGTGAGGTGATCACAATTGCACGCGATACTCGAAATGCGTCCTAACCAGAGTTCCATAGAGATGCATCATAACTTTTTGATTCCTATGCTCAATACATGGATTAATGAAAGCAAGCATTCCCGAAACCTTCTGAACCACCCTATTTACCTGTATAGCCAATTCCAATGAACCAATGACTTGCACCCCAAGGTCTCTCTGTTCTCTAACACTGTTAAAGTTCTGCCTCTTGATCTTAGTCCTACCAACGTGCAACACCTCACATTTATCCGGGTTAAACTCCATCTGCCATTTATCTGCCCACATCTGCCGCTGATATTTATGTCACTTTGTATCCATCGCCGATCTCCGCCGATCTCGTCAAGGAGACATTGACTCTTCTGTTTTTTGAACGTATTCTGTACTGATGCAGGGATTGGACCCGAAACGCCAACAATCCCCTTTCCTCAACATGTCCCGCTTATTTCTTTTAGCAGTTTGATTTTTCTTTCCATCCACATGACTTTCAGCCTTGTTGATCCCCCGTGATGTCTCTAGTCGGCGCTCATGTTCCGAAAACCAACCCGTCAGCCGGCCAACCTGGACCGTCCAGACCACAACGAGTATCTCGGTATTCCCACATCCAGCAAGCGATACAGAACACGGGATTAAAGCACACCTGCTATACTTTGTGTTTAGAAATAGGCGCTGAAACTGTTTTCCGATTTTTATTCACTTGTTTTGTTTAAACTATAAAACGTGAAAATATTCACCAGTATTCTCCGTGACTGGTACATAACTCTTCTAAAGATAAATGTTGCAAAGACCTTGCTCACTGTAGTTGCACAACCGAAAATCAAGCGCCTTGGTAGGCTGATTGTCTGCTATATATTTCCCTGGTGTGTGGGTGAATGGCAAAGCCTGCCTCGAGTTATTTGCGTTAATGAGCTGAATAAAACATGGATATTAGACATCGGAAAACTAATATTGGAAAACTCAATGCTCTTGTCATTGGGTTATAGAATACCCAGGCGGAATATAAGGTGTTGTTCCTCTGTTCTACAATTTTAGGTATATAAGATGTTGTTCCTGGGTTCTCCGATTTTAGATAACTGTCCCCTCTGGTGGTATGTTTTCCCCTTCACCTTCCGTATGTCCTTTCAATCTTCCTGCGCTCTTCCCATTTTCTCCCTTTTCCCTCGTACCCCTCCCAACACCCCATCGACGATCTTCATCCTACTGCTCCTCCCCCTTGCTTGTTCCGTCCACGCCCTACACTATTTACCTACAGATCTCCCGACCCCATCTACCCTGTGTGGTTCGTTTTTCACATGCCATTACCTCACCCTCATGATTCTCATTCTCACCTCCTTTTCTTATCAGAACACAACACTGGTAACACTCTGTGTTCCTACTTACCTCTCCCCAGCAGCTTTTTCTCCAAACTTACCACTCCCCCCAGCTTGATCCATCCGTTTTACTCTCTCCCTCCCCATCTCTCTCTCCGTCTCTCTCTCGCTCTCTCCATCTGCCTGAATCCATCATTCACCTGCCCTATGCCTGCTAGCTCCACCCCGGATCTCCTCCCATGCCAGACACCCTTGTCATCTTACACCTCTCCTCAGTCCAACAATCACCTGGCGCTCCTGCCGCACCACTCTGGACTGGCCATCTCGCCTCTCCTTGCTCAATCCTGATTCAGGGTTCCGACAATTCATCGCCTCCTGCAGATGCTTAACCACCCGCTGGGATGCTCCATCATATGGTTGTTTCTGCATGTGTAAATAGGTGGCGTTATACGTAAGCTGAGCATGAGACCAATATTCGTAGTGTGGTGGAAACGGAAGAATTTTGTGGGTTCCAACACGATCGGGATCAACTGGAAATATGAGCAAAGCGATGGCAGATGAAACTTAAATCTGGCAAGTACTAAGCGGTGCATTTGGGAAGTTCAACCAGGACATTGGCAGACAGGGCTCTGGGCAGCACTGAGCAACCTATGGGTACAAGTGCATGGTTCCCTTAATGTGACAACGCCGGTTGACAAGGTGGCGAAGATGTCGTATAGTACGCTGGCCTTCCTCAGACGCGGCATCGTGTGCAAGAGTTCGGACGTCATGTTAACGATGCACAAGATTCTGGGGAGACCTCACCTGGAATGGTATGTGCAGTTCTAGTCGCCGCACTAAAGGAAATCGTGACTAATATGGAATACATGGAATAAAATATTCACGAGGATATTGTCAGGACAGTGTGGGTTTCGGTTATAAGGAGAGACTAGATGAGCTGGGTCTGTTATCCCGAGACAAAAGGAGGCTGAGAGGTGACATGATAACGGGACACAATATCATGAGAGGTCTAGATAGGGTAGATGACCCCAGTGTCTGTTTCCAGTTGTAGACATGGCTTAAACTAGAAAGCAAAGGTGTAGTTGAGAATGAGGATGTTTGAAGGGGACATAAGGGGTAAATATTCCACCACAATTATCTGGAATGAGTTGCCAGACGAGGCGGTGGAGGCAGTATCAGGCGGTGGAGGAAATTACTTGAATGATAAGGGCACAAATGGATGTGGCAGTATTCACACAAGTGCTTAGTAGAGATAGGCGTGGTGGTCGACATTGCCACGGCGGGTTTGTTTCTGTGGCGTGCACCTCTATGGAACTCCGTGACTTTAAGGAAGTGCAATCTGCTTGTTGCGACCCATCATCCGACCGTAGGAAGGCACAAGGTTTCCAAGTATTGCAATAAAATATATTTGATAATCATTTACTTTGGCAGTGAAACTGGCAATTACAAGCGCCACAATCAAAGGTGATGGCCACCCGGCTAATTGCATTGCTGGAGGATTCTTCCGTTTTCTTTTTGTTCCCGATTTGTGGTGGAGGTTTTACCGCATCTGAGAACCCCCAAATCAAGATCTCATTAACAGATGAAAAAGTAAGATACGGGGCGCTTAGACCTTACCGGCATTTGGACAAATGCAAAACCAGACAAGAAGATTTAACGAATTTATATTGGATATGCAGTATATGTTATTTTTTTGTTCAGCAACGAATCCGGACCACTATCCGCATTAACAAACGTATTAGTAACATTTATGTTGAAAGTCACATGAGTCATTCGTAGGTTCTATCGGAAGCAGTTGAAGGACTTAACTGTTTTGCAAATGAAATAAAACGAATTCGTACCAACCGAATAACTTCAAAAGAGAATGGGGCATTTGTTTATGCTCCCAGCACTGAACGACAAATCTGCTAATTTCCCCAACTCTCTGACCCCATCGTTGCAAAGCGTACAGAAAGCACTTTCTTTCGTGTCCGCTGTAGGGCAAGCAACGTCGGCGAGAGAGATAGGAGTTCCAGCTGTGCACCTGACCATATCGTTCTGCCGCCACTGTCCGAAAAGAGCTCATCTGATGCAAGACCATTCCTCATTTGCGGTAGTAATAGTTTCGAATTTTTGCATTATCTCCTAGCACACGCGTGATGTATTTGATGCACTCTGACAGGATTGGTTGAAGTGAATCTCGACAATGTGTTTCGGCCGAAATCAGATAAAAAAACTGTGAGAAAGAGGAACCCAAATTTAGATCTAAAGGAGAAATCAAATGGCGCGTGTATCGTGTGCAGCGATAAAGGATGGTGTTTCTCACTATTAAATAGGCCTGTATCGAGTTCAACAGATTTTGACAGTGGCATCAGCATTCTTCCGTACACGTAGCTGCAATGGTGAACGGGCTGAAGTCTTGTCCTGCCTCGGAGCGTACTTCCTGTTTGACTTAGAAGTCAAGTCTATTGGCCCTGCGCATCTGGAAGATTTAATCGAGAGAGGGTATCCTGTTTGGCTCGAAGTCTGAATGCCCCATGAAGACAGATTTCGGTTTCCATAAAGTAACAACTCCTTGTATGATGTCCAATATATTTCTTTTATTCTGTTTTCCCAACCAGCTGTTAAAAATTAAAACATTCTGCAATTTCTTATCGGGGCAAACAATTTGCAACAAATATTCCACAACCACTTCCGATTATTTTTGAACTATTGTTGCAATTATAATCATTATCGTTGATGTGTTTTACATCACCACTAATTATTAATGTATTATTGCTGCTATTATTTTCAGTAATCACAATAATTAACAGCAGGTCAGACGTGATGATTAACAGCAGGTACGTTATTCAACTTTAAAATGCAGCTGATAAAATAGTCACATCATGACAAATAGTTTTAAAGGAAGGTGAGAAGGATGATAGTAGGACAGGAGGAGGAGAAAGTTGAAGAGGAGAAGCATAACGAGGAGGAAGAGGGTAAAACTATGTGTTGGGAAGCGGGTAGCTATCCATGCCAATGCACGCTGCTGGCATTTGCTCGCATTCGGCCCATATCTATCTCCGCCTTTCCTATCCAAGAAGCCGTTCACATACCTTCTCTACCTTACATGCTTTTTCTTCTCTCTCAAAGCATGCACTAAGGTTATGTGACAGAAAATGGAGACTCCAAATACCATTTGAGCGTCGATCGATATAACAAGCACTGGAAGCCAGACAAATTATCTCAAGCGTCTTCGTGCTCACCAGAATATTTCTGTGAACATTTGAATGTTGAGGGTGGCATTAGTGAAACGTACAGTGGTCAATTAGACCCTGACATGGTTCTCTCCATTGGGAAATGATGCCCGTCTGCATTGAGTCACCGAGGATGAAATAGCCACAGTCCTATTCCAAGTGATAACCGGATGGGAGATCATTGTTTTTTTTAAATTTACACAGTAAATGGTGTGGCTTGGAGACTGTTGCACAACAGAGACACACGAGGGGTACGGGAACATCGTTCCATGAAAATGGCGATGCAGGTTGACAGGCTGGTGAAGGAGGCATTTGGCAGGATCGCCTTCATCAGCCACGGCACTGAGTACAAGAGCTGCTACGTAATGAGAGAAGTGCACAAGTCGTTGGTGAGACCACACATGGGGTATTGTGTGCTGCTCTGCTCGCCCAGGTGCAGGAAGGGTGAGGTCATTAATGTGGAAAAGTGCAGAAAAGATTCACAGGGATGTTACCGGACTTAAGGGCTTGAATTGGAAAGAGAAGCTAAACATAACAAAGAACAGTGAAGCACAGACCAGGCACCTCTGCCAACAATGTTGTGCCGACACAGCTAATCCCTCCTACCTACAGCATGTCCATATTCCTCTATTTTCCTCTCAGTCATGTGTCCATCCAAGACCCTCTTGAAAGCCCCCAAATCATTAGCCTCCACCACCCTATTAGGTAACGCCTTCCAGGCATCCACCATTCTCTGAGTAAAACAAAAACACGTCACGTCTGTTCTCAACCTACCCCCCTCAACTTAAATGCATACCTTTTGGTATTGGTCGCCCAATAATTGGAAAGAGATATTGCTTGTCCACCTATCTATGCCTCTCATAACATTATACACGTCGAGCAGATCACCCTTCAGCCCCCACCGCTCCAGAGAAATGTCCAATTTTGTACAGCCTCTCCCGATAGCACATGCCTTCTAATCCAGGAAGCATCCTGGTAAACCTCCTCTGCACCCTCATCCTTCCTACAGTGAGGTCAGCAGAATTTCACGGAATACTCTAAATGCGGCCCAACCACAGTTCTGTAAAGGTACATCATAACTTCTTGATTCCTATACGCAATAACTCGATTAATAAAAGCAACCATTCCATAAAGTTTCATAACCACCCTGTCTACCAGTGTAGCCAATTTTAAATGTCATGGACTTGCACTCCAAGGTCTCTCTGCTCTTCGGTGCTGTTAAGGGTCTTGCCCTTAAGAGTTTACTGCCTCTTGACAATAGCATGTTGACATAGGCAGTAACTTTCTCCCTACAGCGTACGAGAGTGATGGCTCACATTATTGGATGTGCATATACAGTAATTATGAGTGGCATAGATGTGGTGGATGATCACTGCCTTTTCCCATCGTAGAGGAGGCAAGAACTGGAGGATGCGGATTTACCGTGAGAGAGAAGGATCTAGAATTGACCTGAGGGGTAAAGATTTGCAAGTACAGTGCATGTAACGAGCATCCAGAGGAAGCTGTGGAGGCGGGTTCAAAGACAATGATGAAAAGACTCTTTGCGAGGTACATAGATAGAAAAGGCTTTGCGGGATATGGACCAACTGCAAGCAAATTGGATTGGCTCAGGCAGATATCTTGGTCACTCTGGACGAGTTGGGCCGAAGAGCATGTTTCGGTGCGGTATGACTCTATACCTCCCTGAATGTAATTATATTCATGTTCCTAACAAGGTTTGGTTAATGTGTTCGAACCAGTATTTTAATTTTATTTTTAAACTTTTGTGTTGCCTTTTGGAACTGAAAGCAATTGAAAAGCTTTGTAAATGTCTCGGTGTCGCAGGAATAAAATGAACATTGCAAGGAAGTTCTGCCAGCCCAGTTATATCGATGTGGATTCATGTTCCTCAAGCAGGTACAGGAACGGAACTCCAGTTTGCTCCAAGAGCATCGTCCAGCCGATAGGTGGCGCAGCAGGAAAGGTTTCACAGAACAGTACAGCACAATACAGGCCCTTCAGCCCACAATGTTGTGCCAACGTTTAAACCTCGCCTAAGACTACCTAAACCCTTCCTTCCACATATCCCTCTATTTTAATTCCCTCCATATTCTTATCTAACAATCTCTTGAATTTGTCCAATGTACCTGCCTCCAACACCACCCCAGGCAGCGCATTCCCCGCCTGTTATGCAAAAGGTTCTTTTGGTAACTTAAACCTACAGGTATCTGGACACACAGTCTTTGTACTTTAAAAGGAGGATTTCATTCACAAAGACCGACGCAGGAACAGAATGTGAAGGAACAAATGCACCGTCGCACACTCGCACTAGGGTGATTGCGAAACGTGGGGGCAGTCACCACAAGGGTGAAGTGCACACACGTTCACACACACACAGACAAAACGAACTGGTACGAACGATCAGGGAACGAACAAATACGTTGTCTGGACCCCTGAATCGGAACAAACAACGACTCTACGCTACTGGGAACCTACTCAGGACGCTAGTAGACCCCTGTGGAAGTACATCCTCTCACCTGTGGTCTGGACCCCAGCAGCAATCGGAAAAGAGGAAGAGAGCCCACGTTTACCACCTTTTATAGGGCTGCAGCGGGGTTGTCGTGAGACTCAGTAATCGTAGCCAAGAGAAATCGCATTTTAATTATTGGGTCCATTATCAAAAACTGGTGTCTGGCCAGTCAGCAGTGAGCTGAAACTTTATTCCATGAGAATTTGACGACATAGAGATGCCGGTCGATCTATTACTCAGATTAAATGTATGCATTGTCTCGTCCTCATTATATTTTGAATTCATTATAGCACAGTACATAGCCTGAAATTCCGTGATTTGTTGTAATAATAATCTACAGAAAAGCATGCTTCTTGCCTGGTGAATTTCAGAATTGATCTGTATCATTTTTTTTTAGAAAAGCATGTCACTCTCATGTTAAACAATTACATCTCTGGAAATCGAGAACCAACGATGCTGGAAGTGTGAAATAGAAGCAGAGAAATGCTCGAAAGACTCAGACGGGACAGGCAGCATCTATGGGAAGTGGAGCAGATATGATGTCCCAGATCAAACTTACTTTATCAGAACCTCCAACAACGTCCTCTATGATATAACATAATTCCCACAGGTACTTCTGCGCTATTTGTTGTCCCCACGACCCGGTTCTCCTACATCCCAAGAGCGGACTGATGCAAGAGATCCAATCTTACACTACATGAGTGCTTTGGTGTCAAAAGCACGCTGCAGATTCGGAACTCGGGCAGACTGAGGTTCACATTTGTTTGAAAAGTTGGCTATCGAGCGTGACACAGCCGAGGACTGGATTGAGTAGAATCTCCTGCAACAATGCAACCTGGAATTCCCCGAGCTTCCCATATGAAAGGCTGAACAGTGTGAATGTTCAACATTAGCCCTGACGATCCTGCCTCAAGCTAAGACCGCCAATTCAAATAGATATTTGTTCGAAGGAAACATTAATTATTTACAACGATATTCCAACCATAAATTAAGTTCTTTCAACGTCCTTGTCTTTTGTGTGCTCAGAATTTTTGGTTTTCACTTTTTTCTTCGTTTCATACAGTTGCTGCGTGAGAAAGCTAAATTGGTTCCTGCACTCTGTATGTGTCGCGTTACTTGAAGAAAACCGAAAAACTTGTGTCTATATGCCATATCACGGGCACTATCGGAATAAGAACAGGGGAGTTGCATTGAGTCTCAGGGTTCGCTGAACAGTACGTTTCTCACTTCGCAGCTCACCGCTGGCACTCTTCAATATAATCCACTGTTTGTAATTGATTTTAGGGACAGCGTCTGGTTGAAGAAAAATAAACTGGGAAGGATTCAACGACTCAAAGCCCACCCATGAGCGATTGTACGGGCACATGCAGGCGCACACAAATTCACACAGCCACACAAAAGCCCGCATGTTCACGAGTACGAGGAAACACGCACACAAATACACAACCACACACATATGCACGTAAATACAAACACACGTGCGCGCGCACACACACACACGCACGCACGCACACAATCACACACACACACACACACACACACACACACACACACACACACACACACACACACACACACACACACACAAACACACATGCTCGTATGCGTTGACCTGAGTCTCCTTGACTTCTTAATGCAAATCATAAGTATTTTCCTCCTTCCAGAAGTGACACGCAACAGAAATAATTTCTACCAATTCTCTTTTCTGACCAATGGATATAGATCAGAGGCCAAACGTTCTTTCTTGAATGTTTCCATTTCCCGGTCACAAGAGGAAATATAACCAAAGACCAAGTCCAAATATAGACATTGTGGTAGACATCACATAAAAGTATCACTTTGCTGCGTATCTCCAATTGCAAAGTCAGGAAAACAAATAATCTTGAATTTTGTAGCGCAACGAGATGCATCATACTTTTTAATCCCAGCGTTCGTTTGAAACACAGACCTCATCTGAGCAAATAAAAACGTTTTCTTTGAATAGCCAGCCATATTTGAACGTACGATGGAAGGGAACTCCACGATTCTATCAGTTTTTATTTTATGTGATGTTGGTTCACTAAAGGAAATGAAGCCCTTAAATTCAGTTGTACTCCTTCAGCCCATCACGTTCAGTTTCCATGTTTTGATCCACTTGAGACATCTACCAACGTTTGCCAATATATAATAATCTCAAATGCGTATTTTTTCAAATATTAACTTTCCTCTTAATTTCTCGTGCTTCCAACTTTCAAATATCCATATAAACATCTTCTGCAGGTGCTCAATCAGCTTGTTAAACTACGGCAACTTGTCAGTCAAGAATTATCTTTACCTGACTAATGGTTCAGACTTTACTATTTCTGGACTGGTTTTACATATTGGATGTACTGCAAGTACTGCACAGTTCCCTCTGATAACTAACGGACACCCTTGAAAATCATTTCTTTGTGTTGCAGCACCAATGTCACTTGACCAATTAGTTCTCTATACGTAGGCTCAGCCTTTAATCTATTTTGCAGCTGTGGTATTAACTCAACTGTCTCGCCTTCTTCCAGTTTGCTATCTGGGTTGAAACGCCATGCGTGAAGCTTTCAAACTGTAGAGAAAGGTATCTAAACAACCTGGAATGGTCTCCCTCCTGGCAACGAAATTAACTTTGCGTGATGCTTCGTACTCTTTGATTCCTTTCCATCTATCTTCACTAAACTGAATGGTTCAGCAAAGGCACTCAGATCGGTGAACAATATTAGCGGAGAAAAACTGACCACATCCCAAACAGAGCAATGCATAGTTAATTCTTCTAACTGCAAAAGAAGGAAACACAGACGCTACACTTTTTAAGCAGTTGTGGTGAATGATGATTCGACCTATTGTTCTGTTGCAGACATTGGTATTTTGACGCTTAGAAACACAACCTACCGACGTGCAGATCTGCTAAAGCTACGCTTCGGTTGTCACGTAGATGTCATTTGAATGAACGTAAAGTCGTGTCCACTTCCTCTTCACCGATGCTTCAACTGCCGGTTATTTTTGCTCGTATAATTCAGTTACAATGCTTCGGGTGCTGTGGTGCAGAAGGAAGGCTGCCGCTAGGGAGCACGAAGTAAGTAATGTATTAGGTTTGATAAATTAGACCTTGTTACGATGCAACATTACGGAAAGAGACAGGAACCAACGTTCGGAATTTTGGAAGTGCCGATTTTCATTCGACAACAAAATGCATGGGAAATCTCTCTGCTCCGATTTACGTTGTCTGATTGGTCGTTTCTGTTTGATAAGTTTCTCCTGCTTAGTTCCATTGTTATTGTAGCTTCGTGGAGATTGTCTGTGTGTTCTGCAATTCTCCTGCACTTGCCTAATTGCTGACCTACAGAACGTGGGTAAAACTCCTTTGCAAGCGTATTTTAGATGCGTGTATTTCAAAATTTACAATGACATCCGCTGCATCTTTAAAGTCGCACGCACATATTCAGCTGAGCCGTTTCTCTATACCCGCTTGCCCATGTTAGTTTTCTTCATGCCTTTCCTTGCGTCCTTTTCTTATAGATGGCTGTGCAGAAGTTGAGATTCACTGAACATATTATCTTTCTGGGTAAGTGATACAAAGAAAATCTTACGACAAAATCAGGGAAATAAATTCCGGAGTTAAACTGCACGCAGGACATTAAGACTTTTGTTAATTTGTGTTACAATTGGCCTTATTAAAATTAGACACATCCGCACTTTAACAATGATGATTCTTGGGATCTGCATTTACGTTTAAATATTGTCATGTTATTACTGTTGCTAAATATTGTATTATGCATTGTGTGCCACGAATCAAACTCACCGTATTACATATGTTATATCAGTACTGTTCGTGAGACTCTTCTTTTTTGTTATTTTCAGTGACTGTCCTTGCTGGTTATCCGTTTATTGCAGAAGGTTAGTACAAAAATAACTTTTCAACTTCTACCTGGTCTCCTATTACATACATTCTCTTGTGATTGCCGGAATGCTTGCCAATGCTGCTGAAGTACCGTCTGATGGGGTGGGTGGACGGATGGTGAGGTGAATAGAAAGAAGATACGTATGTAAAAAACAAAGACACAGAGCAAAGGACAGAAACATACACCAGTGTCCACACACAATTTGTCCCTGCAGTCCGTGAATGGACCTGGACCTTCCCTGGTTACTCTTCCTCGCCACTTCCTTGCAGAATGCATTGGGATTGCTGACAATCTTTTCCCGCTTTAGTGATCCTAATTGGCTTTTATAAATTGCCTTTTGTCCGGCTTTTGTGCCTTCTCTTACGCGCTCTCTCTTCCTGAGGAGACACGCCGGTTCTGCATTTCCAATACTTGTCGCGTTGCTTGCTCTTCATCAAGTCCGCAACATCCCTCTTCATACTAGGTTCCCTGATCATTCCATCCTCAACCTTCACCCTCGCCGGAATATATGGACTCCAGACTTCCACTATCTCCCATATAAAATACTTCCTTCTTCCAGTAATAGGGAATTATTGGGAATAAACTTTATTTCCAGCGGGTATGATCTATTTGCAATTGGAAAGACAAATATTGATTTGCGGCATTCGGCATGGCTTCTTCATGGGAGATTCTGTCTCACAAATTCATTTAAGTTTTAAAGGAAATCAGCAGATTGATGAGCAGATTGCTGTAGATGTTGTCAAGGTGAACTTTACTAAGAGCCGTAGAAGTTATTTTTGCATTTGTTCAAATTGCAGTAGATCTTTGCATCGTTCTGTTGTTTTGCATTCGTCGCTGTATTTATTGTGACCTTCCGTAATGTTCAGTCAGTGATATTCGCGCAAGGAATTTCATTGCACCTCGGAAATAAATGAATAAACTGATCTGAATCTGAGAGGGCCCAGCTGGGAAGCGGGAGGCTGCAGGCTGCATCCATGTACAAAAATATCGCAACACAATTTCAATTCAGTTATATTCCAGAAAATAAATTTCAGGAGGTCATAACATTACAGGATAGAACTAATTAACTGTAGAATACGGGCAGTTGTAGTACATTTCAGTTCCAGTCGATAAATTTCCAAAGGTAGAATAGACAGATGGATCCGTGAAATGAGATTGTGTCTTTGTTACCAAGTGTTTTGAATTGTTCGGGCCAAACAATAACTTGTCCTTTGCTGAGGTACAACGCAAAACTGACATACAGTATTAGTTGAAGGAACCGATCACAGTAAAGAGGGTACACGGATATTTCGGGCAGGCTTGAAACTGTGGTGGATAAGTTAAAACCATAACAGAGAACTTCGAACATGGAAGAGTACAGCACAAACAAGGCCCTTCGGCACGCAATGTTGGTGCCGACCATTATGCCAAATTAATTTAAGCCCACCTGCCTGCACATCATCGATATGCCTCCAGTCCCTGCATGTTCATGTGCCTGTCTAAAATTCCTCTGAAACAGCACCATCGTGTCCGCATCCACCACCACTCCAGGCAGAGTTTTCCAGGAACCCCGCATTCTCTCTACAAAAAAAAATCCCCCGCACGCCTCCTTTAAAATTTCCCCCTGTCACCTTAAAGCTCTGCACTCTATTATTTGCCTTGTCTGCCGGGGGGGAAATACAAGACTGACGAAACTATATTATTGCCTTGGCTGAAATATTTGGTTCTGGGTGTGATGTTATTGGTTTATCCGTGTGAATTATGGTTTTTGTTTGGTTCTGGGTGTGTCAGTATTGGTTTAACAGTGTGACTTATAGGTTGTATTGTCTTCAATCAGTTTCCATTCCCCGTGTTTTCCAATTTTACTGGATAGTCATATTTATGTCATAAAACAGTAATTCACACCCCATGCCACCCAAACAAAATCGCCAACCCGAAACGAACTTTTCGGTTCGAGCCGCATCATCTAGTCCTTCGTCCCCATACGCTGCCTGACCGGCTGACCAGAAGTTTCTTGTTTGTTTTGCTCCAAATCGGCAGCTGCAGTCTCTTTTGTGTCCGCCAACACGAAATAACTTTCGCGCCGATGGCACTTTGTTGTTCAAAATTGCGTTTGCTTTCATTTTTATTGCAAGTTGAAAGCAGATGTTCCATCCTAAACTTGCCGGGAGAAACGATTCTGCAATTCCGTGACATTCTACTTACAGTCCTGTAATCTAATTGTAACATCAAGGAGAGCAGAAAGGAAGAATTGTGTTCATCGTTTTATTCGTCAGCCCCCATTTCAGTCAGAAGACGCAGTGCAGCCAAAAATATCTGTTCAGACAGAAGTCCGTGAAGATATTTTGCGTTGTCTGAACAAGGGCGAGAACGTGTTGATACTCATTTTGTTTTCATGCATATATCAGACACAACGTTTCATTCATTGGCTTAACTTTGCTTCATTCTGTACATTTTCCTGCTTTATTCAAGGTGAAAGAAAACCGACATTTACCCTGAATCCATGGCTGCGAGGAGTCGTTAAAGGAGAAAAGGTTGACCTGAAATGCACCGTTGATTCCCCGTGTTCAGGCGGATGGCTTTACTTATTCAAGTACAAGCAAGAAAGATATGACAGCGCAATCCGAATCTTTGGCCAAACATGTTCAGGCTCCTTTCAAATTCAAGCCAATATAAACCTATATTACACGTGTGCTTACTCCTCACGCCAACAAGGACAATGGGGGAAAGCACTGCACAGTGATCCCGTGTTCATTCATGTAATAGGTAAGCGACAGTTTAAAATGTACTGCACCCGTCTTATTTTTCTTTTGGCTAACGTTTGCAGAAATTATGTTTTAGCCGTTTATTTGCTTGTATTGTGTTTGCAAATATGTTGTTCGGGCCATTCAGCCGTTAACATACAACTCCAGCGACCAGAGATATGAACCACCGACACAGAGGCCCGAACGAAAAAAGAAAAAAAAAGCGTTAAATTACCGGACGATACACAACAGAGCACAATTGCTTGAATCTGGGAAAACGAACAATCTGCTACTGGAATTCAGGGGGTCGAGCAGCATGCGTGGGAGGAAAGGAATTGTTGACCTTGAATCCTGATTCAGGGTTTCATCCTCATATGCCTACAATTCCATTCCGCTCACAGCTGCTGCTCGATCCGGTGAATTCCTCCAGCATGCTATTTGTTGCTCCTAACTCATGGGGTTGGGCAGCAGTTGTAAAGGCGAATGAAGAGTCCACGTTTCGGTCTAGACGCTACATCTAGACCTGGACTGTCTATTTCCTTCCACAGATTCCTCCTACAGCACTGGGGTCCTCCAACAATTTACCTTTTGCTCCAAATTCCAAAAGTCGGCAATGTCGGTCAGTATGGACCAGTTGGGCCCAAGGGCCTGTTTTCGTGCTCTGGAACTCTACAAGCCGAAGGGATTCATGGAGTCATAGAGAAAAGCAGAACGTCACGCAGCTCGTAAGTCTGCCAAGTTCGCGCCAGCCATCAACCAGCCATTTACACTAACCCTGCATACATTTTTTATTATTCTCCCCACATTGTCAAGAGGTTCTCGCCAGTTTCTGACTCTCATCTTCCTACTGTCTCGAATCTTGCTCGCACCATGTTCCACCCGACCTCCCACCATGCTCCATATTTTCCCCTTTTCGTCTTCCCTCTCTCTCTTTGCTGTCACCATCTATCATTCACCTGCCCCTGTCTCCAAACTTCAACCCTGCTCCCCTCCCCGACCTGGCACAACCTGGCACGTTTGTCAGCCCTCCTCAGTCCACCAATCAGCTCAAACTCCTTCCGTTCCACTCCCCTCTCCCTCTTTATACTGGCTATCTCCCTTCTCCACTCTCGGTCCTGATGAAGGGTTTCCACCCGGAAGGTCAACAATTCCTTTCCTCCCACTGACACTGCTCGCCCGCTGAATTCTCCCAGCAGATTGTTTGTTGAAATGAATAGTTAATTAATTTGTCTATGTAATGTGTTGTTATTTTTATCTTTGTTCTTCCCACCATCACACGCTAGGTTTCATTCACAATTCAATCTTAAATCCATGTTGATACCATTGCATCTGTTTTATTCAGAATGCTACCATAATGATTAACTATATTGAAGTGTAAAGCGATGTTGCATGAGCCCGAGTTTTTTCAGCGAATTAGGCATTTTCAATACAGGCTGGAAATGAAGGGATACCTTGCTGAAACGTTTCTCTACACTAATTATAGTCCGTACAAATAATAACATACGATGCTGTGTGCACACCTTTCATATTTGCACAGGCGGTTATGTGTGCTCATGTCTGATGCCATACCTCCGTCCTTTCTCTATGTGGCTCTGTGTTTCCTTATGTTTGAGCTTTGGCATATCTGTGCAATTCTGCTTGACGGTCTAAAGATGTCGACGTGTAGTTCGTATGTAGGATGGTGCGTGCATTACATTCGTGTTCAAACGTTTTTCAGGTACACGACCGCCTCGTCCATTCGCCAACCTCCCGAGGAAAGAAAGCAACCTATTATTCGCGGAGAACAGAAACTTAATTCCATCCAATTTCCTGTTCTCCTGTTCTATTTAAACAGTTCTTATCCGAACAAAATAAATGGCGAACAAACGCAACTAATGGGCTCCCGAGCACTAATGAAAATACGTTTATTTTCATCCTCTATACCTGCTTGCACTGTTGTCCTTGATGAGTTCTCATCATTACCCCCTTCCCCTTAGACTTTCGTTAGGAAGGTAGGGTTACAGAGCACGGGGTGAAGGAACTGTGGGTGACCAGAGAGGTGGAACAACTTGTTAGGGAGAAGAAGGTAGCATTCGTGAGGTATAAGCAGCAAAGTTCAGACAGGGTCCGTGAGTAATATAGGGTAGCGAGGAAGGAACTTAAGAAAGGGCTGAGGAGAGCTAGAAGGGGACATGAAAAGGCTTTGGCTAGTAGGGTTAAGGAAAATCCCAAGGCCTTTTTCAAGTACCTGAAGGGTAGGAGGATGGCTAGAGTGAAGGTAGGTCCTATTAAGGACAAAGGTGGGAGAATTTGCCTGGAGGCGGCGGAAGTGGGAGAAGTTCTGAATGAGTACTTCTCTTCTGTATTCACCAGGGAAAGGGGTCTTGATGATGCGGAAGGGAGTGCTGGTAGGGGTAATGTTCTCGAGGTTGTTGATATAAAGAGAGAGGATGTGTTGAAGTTGTTAAATAATATTAAAACAGATAAATCTCCGGAGCCTGACGGTATTTTCCCCAGGCTGCTTCGAGAGGCTAGGGAGGAGATTGCTGAACCGCTGGTAAGGATCTTTGAGTCCCCGTTGTCTACTGGGGTGGTGCGGGAGGATTGGAAAGTTGCGAATATTGTCCCCATGTTCAAAAAACGTAATAGGGATAGGCCAGGGAATTAAAAAACGGTGAGTCTCACGTCTGTGGTGGATAAGCTGTTAGAAAGGATTCTAAGTGATAAGATTTATGAACACCTTGATAACCATGGACATTAGGGACAGCCAGCATGGCTTTGTGAAGGGAAGATCTTGCCTCACAAGCCTGATAGAGTTCTTTGAGGAGGTGACCAGGAAGATTGATGAGGGCAGTGTGGTGGATGTGGTTTACATGAATTTTAGTAAGGCATTTGATAAGGTTCCTCATGGTAGGCATCTTATGAAGGTCAGAGGCCAAGGGATCCAAGGAAGCTTGGCTGTGTGGATTAGAAATTGGCTTGCATGTAGAAAGCAGAGGGTTGTGGTGGAAGGAGTGCCCTCGGATTGGAAGGCAGTGACTCGTGGTGTCCCGCAGGGATCGGTTCTGGGACCTCTACTTTTTGTGATATTTATAGATGACTTAGATGAGGGGGTGGAGGGCTGGGTTAGTAAGTTTGCGGACGACACTAAGATAGGCGGTGTTGTGGATAGTGTGGAGGGCTGTGGGAGCTTACAGAGGGATATGGATAGGATGCAGAGCTGGGCTGACAAGTGGCAGATGGAGTTCAATCCGGAGAAGTGTGAGGTGGTACACTTTGGGAAGGACAAACTCCAGGGCAGAGTACAGGGTAAACGGCAAGGTACTTGGCAGTGTGGAGGAGCAGAGGGATCTGGGGGTTCATATTCACAGTTCATTGAAAGTTGCCTCACAGGTGGAAAGAGCAGTTACGAAGGCCAATGGGATGTTGGCTTTCATAAATCGCGGGATTGAGTTTAAAAGCCGCGAGGTTGTGATGCAGCTTTACAAAACTCTAGTTAGGCCACATTTAGAGTACTGTGTTCAGTTCTGGTCGCCTCATTATAGGAAGGATGTGGAGGCATTGGAGAGGGTGCAGAGGAGATTTACCAGGATGCTGACTGGATTGGAGGGTATTGATATGAGTAGAGGCTTAAAGTGCTAGGGCTTTATTCACTGGAAAGGAGGAGGATGAGAGGAGACATGATAGAGGTATATAAAATATTGAGAGGAATATAGTAGACAGTCAGCGCCTCCTTCCCAGGGCACCAATGCTCAAGACGAGAGGTCATGGCTTTAAAGTTATGGGTGGGAGGTTCAGGGGAGATGTCAGAGGGAGGTTTTTCACCCAAAGAGTGGTTGGTGCATGGAATGCACTGCCTGGGGTGGTGGTGGAGGCAGATACATTGAACACGTTCAAGAGCTTGTTGGATAGACATATGGAGGAACGTGAGATAAAGGGATATGCGGGAGGAAGGGGTTAGGTAGTGTGAGGGTGGTCTGATGGACGGCACGACACAGTGGGCCGAAGGGCCTGTTTTGTGCTGTATGGTTCTATGGTTCTATGGAAACAGGCCATGCGGCCCAAATTGTCTATGCCGGACAAGTTGCTCACCTGCTCGAACAACATTTAGTGTCACAGAGTTATATAGCATGGAAACAGGCCCTTCGGCTCAATTCGTCTATGCGGACGAAGATAGCCATCCAATTTGTTTGCCTTTGACCCGTATCAATCGAAACCGTTCCCAACCATGTACTTGTCCAAGCGTCTTTTATATATAATATTATTGTTACTTGTTTTCACTACTTCCTCGGGCAGCTCGTTCCATGTCCGAACCACCGTCCAGGTTAAGAAATTATCCGTCAGGTCCCATTGAAATCTTTGCCCACCCAAATCAGTCGTCTGGTGTGTGATTCTCCTTCCCTGTGGGAAATAAACTGTTTTCATCCACCCCATTTCTGCCCATTATGATGTAAAACACGCCTCTGTCTCCTATGCTCCCAGGAATGAAGGCCTGGCTTGCCCAATCTCTCTTTATAATTCAAGACCTCGCGTCCTCGCAATATTCACGTCAATCAATTTCCTGTATTAGGCCCACGTCCATCCAAATCTTTTCTGGCCATGCACCAGTCCAACTTTCATTTAGATGTTGCATTAGTACACACCACTGACACGTCCTCTGGCAGCTCGTTCTATATACCAATCCAATTCTGAAGCTAATCTGCCTTAGTTGCCACCAGAGTAGAATCGCTGCATAAATAGAAAACACACATCACTGTGTCGAAGAGTTCATTTCAACTTTTCTCCTTCCCCTTCTTCCAGATCGTCCAATGACACCGGAAATACATCTGAGGAACCAATTTACAATGCTGGTGAAAGGAGAGACCGTGGAGATTACCTGTCTGTTGAGTAGGAACTACTCGTGTGATAACATGTATTTTCTCAGAAACGACGAACAAATATCCAACCAATCAGTCCTTCGTGACGCTCATTTCCATTCTGCCACCTTTACAACTGCACCGGATGACTCTGGGTATTACACCTGCCAAAGTGCTTTGTTAGTCTCAGGAGAGTGGCTGACATCATACCCTAGTGACACGATCAGTATTACTGTCATAAGTACGTACATATTACTTTCCCTTGGGGTCATGTTATTTGAGATTTATTGCATTGAAGATTGCATCATTTATGTCCATTGATGTATATTTCCGTCTCACTTGCTCTTTCTCTCTCTCTCTCTCTCTCCCTTTGATCTGACCCCTCACTCGCCTTCCTCCTCTGAACTCTCCCTCTCAGTTTGTCCCAAACTAACATGATCTCCTCCTGAGCACTTGCGGATTGCTGGATATTCCCATGTGCATTTTGGCTGGCTTTGCTGCATTACAACTGCATTTCAAATGTGCGTCACGGCCATGGGGAGTGGGTTCGTGGTGGCTGGAATGTTCCGAGGCTGTGGAAGGAGTTCTAACATTGCAAATCCTTCATTCAGGTTCAACCCTTGCTGACACCGTGGTGATCCCACCACAGCTGATTATTTGTCCGCCATGGCGACTGTATTCAACGTTTTACGTCAGATGCAGAACGACCTGCAATCTCTCTCTTTCTCTCTGTGTCTCTCTCACTCACTCTGTCTCTCTCTCTCTCTCGCCCTCTCTATCTATCCTTTCTCTCTTTCTGTCTCTCTAATCCTCACTTGCCGTCTCTCTCTGTCTCCCCCTCTCTCTTTTCTCTCTGTCTCTATGTCTCTGTCTCTGTCTTTGTCTCTGTCTCTCCCACACCAAACATAGACACAAAAACACACACGCGCGCGCACACACACACACACACTCAAACAAACACACACACAAACACACACACACACGGAGAGGTAACAATTCGCTTGCATTTTTGCAACGTTGTGTACTGAATTCGGTATTCACAAAGTGGACTCCGCTATAATGGAGAAACCAAAGTTAGATAGGGTGACAGGTTTGCAACGCCCATATTTTCAGGCAGCAGGGGCCACCCAGATCTTCACGTTGGTCTCCCCATTATTTCCGCATCCCAACGCAACTTTGCCCGAGGCCTTCTGTAGTGTGCGGATGAGGACCAAAGCAAACCTTATGCAAACCTTATCTACCGTTAGGGCAGTTGAAAACTTCAGATAATTTGATTTCTCTGCATCAGTCGTCCATTTTTAATATTAGATCAGCTTGTTGATTTTAGTTTTCTACGTTTTTCGTCTGGGACTGGAGGACTTCATCTGCATTTCTCACTCCTGAATTCTACTGTCCATGTTATATCTGTTCCTATTCACCCATTCACCAGGAAACTTGTTTATATCTTCTCCCTCCCATGCTCCAACCGACCCCGAGCTATCAGAGAACATCTCCTCCCCTCTCTGCAGCTTCAGGCGCTCCTTTTGCCTCCTTTCCATTTCTGACGAATGGTCTTCGACCAGAATCGCTAACTCTGCTTATCCGCCAGCGGATGCGGCTTGACCTGCTGAGTATTTGCTGTTTTATCCTGATTTAATTTCACCATGTTAACCTGCTCCCTCATCGAACTGTCCTTAGGTATACCCACGCAGCCCACCATCTCCCTGAATCATGCGGAGAGCATATTTGTGAAAGGTGAATCCGTTGAGCTGAGATGTGCCATCACGTTTCAAGCCTCCGCAACGAGATATTATTTATACAATAATGCACTGCAATCAGCCGGTTTTCAATATTATGTTGGAAATGATCGGCATTTCACCACCTTCCGACTTACACCAAGCGTGACGGACTATTACACCTGTGTCTGTGAAATATATGTGTTGGGACAGTGGAAATATTCAGAACACAGCGAGAGAGTCCAGGTCACGATAATAGGTAATTGAAATTTCATTGTTTAAACATAACATCACAATTAAACAAAATTATCAGACATTACAAAATGTTTTCAAGCATAAATCAGTTCAGTCTAATATCCCTCGTATTGTAATAATCAGATCGCCCAAGAAAGCCGGCAATCAGCGCAAATTGGATTGGAAATGTGTTTCTGAAAGGGGAAACTATCCGCCTGACCTGCGAGGCTGAAAGTCAGTATGAAGTTCGCAACTTTGCTTTGTACAAAGGCCAGGATGGTCACTTGCAGGAAAACATACATTTTGACTTCGGATACAACATCGTGATTTTTGAAACGTTAGCCAATAATTCAGAAGACTACTGGTGCACCTACGGAACGAAAATATTAGGGCGTTTGATAGACTCTGAAAAGAGTACAACCTTGCACGTGCCTGTGGTAGGTAAGTCGAGCGATCGTGTAATAAATATTTTCAAAGGAAACTCAATTCCTTCATTGATAGACCCTATAAATGTCGGACTAGGAAGCACACAGACATGCACCATGTCTGCATATACAATACTGCTCATGACATAGAGCTGCCTACAAAACTAAGACCCATTTTTCTTTCATCTCCCTCAATCTTACATCTTGCCCGGCACGTTTCTTTTTCGAAGACGACCGTTTATTTTAAGAAATGATAATTAATATCGGTTTATCGTTGTCACTTGTGCTGTGTTACAGTGAAAACTATTTTTTGGTGTGCCATCCAGGCAGACAATGCAATGTATAAATACGTCGCGGTAGCAAATGCAAAACAGTGTGTAGAATATAGTCTTGAGGCTCCAGAGAAAGTGCAGTGCATGAAAACAAAATGAAGTGCAAGGGCCACGACGCGATGAAATGGAGATCAGTAATTCATCTGAAGTGTATGAGAGGTCGAATATTTTGGGTCTCCTTCATGTCTACGGTCATACTTGATAACAGAACTATTTAAAATAACTGTTTATCAGTTAATTCATGAGCCCAAAGCCACCAATAGTAATTTGGCAATGTTTCATCCAACTCTCCCATACTGCATTGGGATTCCCTCACAAGGTACTCTCTCCACACAATGATTCCTGAGATCAAAGTTTTATTTTCATGACGATAAAGCATTGAACATTAACCATCACGCTCCGGTAATCGTCAAGGGATTTAAAAATAGCTTGGACTCATTGAACATTCCAAATATCTTTTCTGTTATTCATTCCTTAATTTTCAGTTCAAAGATTTACATCACCTCTGTCTGATTTCCGACTGCCTATTCATGGAAACTGTGACTGTTGTACTATTTCAGGTCCTCTGAGGAAACCGGAGATCTACCTGAACGAGAATTTCCCGATATACGTAAATGGAGAGCTGCTGTTATTAACTTGCAAAGCCCCGGTACAGGGTCCAAACAGAACATTTCACATCTACAGTGTGAATAAGACATTTCCAGTTCCAACGCCCCACGTCATGGAGGGGACACATTCGGTAACATTGAACCTAACAGGGGTGTTGTATCCCGGGGCGGATACCTATCGATGCATTTACAAATCAATATTCCGAGGTCGGCTGATTGATTCTGAGCAAAGTGATCCATTGGTCGTATTTGTAGCAGGTGGGTTGCGCTTCCTGCTCATTGTATTTAAATGACGTGATATCCAGATTGATTTCTTCCTTGTTCTTATCATAGACGTTTTCGTTATTCGATTCCAAGGGGCTTTATTTTCATTCAGATAACCTGCAAATGCCGTACAATTTTAAACCAGTTTTTGTAATTCATTCAGCTAAATTGGTAATTGGTTTACTATCGTTACATGTATCGAGATACAGTGAACAGCTCTAATTTCAAAGCCATCCAGAAAGAATATTTCATAGATTATTCCATGCATAAAGACATCGAGGTAGAAGAAAAGAAAAGAAAAACAGTATCCAAAATACGGTTTTACAGCTACAGTGAAACTTCTGTTCAGGTAGACAATTCAGCTGCAAGGACAATGACGTGGTTGCTTGAAAGATCAAGAAGACATGTTTATCCTATGAGACCGTTCTATAGACTCATAACAGAGGGATAGAAGCTGTCCTTGTCTGGTTGGCAGGTTTTCGCAAGCTTTTTTTATCTCCTGTCTGATAGGAAGGGGAGAAGAGGGTCCTCCCGGAGTGAAAGGGGCCCCTGATTATGTTGACTGCTTTCCGGCGGCAGCGGGAAGATTAGGCAGAGTCAATGGAGGGGAGGTTTGTTTCACTGATGGACTGGGTTGCGTTCAAAACTTTCTGAAATATCTTGTGGTCTTGGGTAGAGTAGTTGCAACAACCAGTTACGATGCTTTCAGATAGGATACTTTATATAGTGTATAAAAAACTCAGCAAGATTCATCGGGGACATGCCGTATATCTTCAGGCTTCTGAGGAAGTAGAGAAGCTGGTGTGGTTTCTTGGCTATCAAGCGCATGTGTCTGGACCAGGACACATTGTCGGTGCTTTTACACCTGGAAACTTGAAGCTCTCAAACATCTCAATCCAGAACTGCGCAATTGATACAGACAGGGGCATGTGCACCGTCCCGCTTCTTGAAGTCAATGACCAGCTCTTTTGTTTTGCTGATATCGAGGGAGGGATTGTTGTCTTGACGTATTGTCACTACATTCTCTCTATCTCCTTCCAAACTACTTCCTGATTCAGTCTTTTGCACAGAAAGTCAACGGTTTGATTCACTTTGCCTCCTGCCTTATCTTTGCCATTATTCCAACATCAATATCGCCCCTCAAATTCCTCTAATAGTTTGATTAAAGGCTTTTCAGCTCCACAGAGTCCATTGGAATAGATATGATTGTGGAATAAGATGGATACTTCCCGAGAAAAGCTGGAAAAACTTAACGGCTTTCAATGGCATTTACCATGTTATGAGACGAGTTGAACCAATGATACCTGAGGAATAATGGGAGATAAAGGATCCAAAAACCTTGGCATGTTTTCTCCGAAAGATTGCAAGTTTTTTTTCAGCAATTCGACCAAATCCATTTTTTGTGTTCTCATTTCCAGATCGCCCACTGAAACCAATGTTAACAATCGAAATTCATGATTCCAATACAGAAGACGAACAAAATCTCACTGTTCATTGCACAGCTCCCAAAAATTACCATATTGAAAAGTTTTATCTATATGCAAATTCTTCGGAGCGATCCTACAAATATGAAGATGCAGGCGGGATGCATATCGCTACATTCAACGTCATAGCGCCTCTTTCAACATGGGGCGTAGAATATTTAACGTGTCAATATCAGGTGCGGATGTCCAGTCGATCAATAGTTTCGGAGATGAGTGATCCTCGGCTTTTGACCATATCAGGTAAGGGAGATGACGCCGACACAACCCTCCCCGAACTATGAAGTTAATATGAAGCGTTTGGTCATTAAGAAAAACAAATGAAATTTGTCTTCTCCGTCTCTGAGTGCAGTTGAAAGGTATGATCGAATCTCAGCCATGCATACTTTTTTTGTAATTGTGAAGCCATACCGCAATCAAGAAGATGCATTGCTGCTTTCAAGGACAGAACATATAATTCTCAAGAAATAGGAAGCAAGGAAGGTGATATCTTGTTACTGGTCAGAAAGGATAGAGAGGGAAGTGCAAATGTACATATGCCAGCTCACTACAGATAGGTGCTGGAATTTCGCCAGCCCATTTCTTATTTTCCTCATGATTCTCCCTGTGTCGAATACATCCACACTAGCTTATGCAATCCGCCCTGGCAAGATCCTGGGTAATATTCCGTCCAGTTTCTACGGTAGAGTCCCTCCAGAGCGATAGCCAGAATTGTATGAAAGACGGAAATTCCAACTTACCATGTATTCTACACATAGCAGAGCTTGGCCAACATCATAGTCTAGAGGAGGAGGTAAAGAAGAAATAGAATGTAGAAACTGGAAAAAATAGGAATAAAATGTCAAGCAAGGGAAAAGCAAAATGTGTTCCCATATTGCGCGCAGTATGTTATGGGCGGCACGGCAGCGTAGCGATTAGCGCGTCGCTATTACAGCCCCAGAGATCGGGGTTCGATTCCCCTCGCTGTCTGTAAGGAGTATGAACGATCTCCCGTGTCTGTGTGGGTTTCGTCCGGGTGCTCCGGTTTCCTCCCACATTACCAAAGACATACCGGTAGTTTAATTGGGTTTAAAATGGGTGGCGCGGACTCGTTGGCCCGGAAGGACCTGTTACCACGCCGTAAATAAAATGTAAAAATTTTAAAAGTTTCCTTAAAAAGGGTGAATTGCAATTGATTAGCAATTGGAAGGGGTGAGGTCGATAGTTGGATGAGGAATCAATCTCTGAAATGAAGCGAGTGCATAAATAGAGCAAAGAGTTTAAGGCCTTAAGTTAAGTGGGGAAAAATAACTCCAGATGCCTTTCTAATCTGTCGAGAACCGTTAACGATCAGTAGATGCATACTCAACGATCCAATTTTTCCAGAAAACAAAGAGAATCGGAAACAATTGTCAGTCTTACCCCTTTGGTACCTTCCCAAATATATCATGTCACATTTCACCGTGTTACCTTCCAGGGGTCACTTTTTTCCAGAACATCCACGGATTCCTGACTTCGAAGTCATTTTCCTTCGATGTCAATCTCATCGAAATGTCTGTTCCATCTGCAAATTTTATCAAGCATCACACTACTAGTTAATAGATGTTACAATAAGCGTTCAGGACGGTGCTGTCAACTTCCAGTGCATGAATTGCAAGCGTAATCCACCTATCGATCTTCCTGTCAGCCCTCAGCTACCCCATCTGTGGAAGTGTATGTGTTTAACAGATTGCGTCAGTTCAATTTGGACTGCCGATCAAAGGAAGGGGTAGCGCAGCGCAGAGGGGATAGCACTTCTGCCACAGAGTCCATAGACCCGGCCTCGATTCTGCCGTCGGGCTCTGCCTGTTCATAATCGGAACATTCCCTTCGCCAGCTCGTAAGTTCCATCCCCCTCCCGTGCTCCGGTTTTCACCCAAAGCACAGCGACCCACTTGCTGGTTTAGGTGGCAATTGTAAATTACTCTTTCGTGTACGTAGGAAACAAATGAAACAAAGAGGCAGTTCGTGGGCATCCGAGGGAGAATGAGTTGGAAGTCCAGGGGGAAGGAAGACGAGATTGGGACTGATGGAAATATTCAGTTGGGGCGAGGGTCAGTATGGCAGGTCAAGATATTCTCCTTCCGTGTCGTAATATGTCTGGAGGGCGGAGCATGAATAGCCATTCCATAGGTTTTAATCCAAATTATAATGAAAAGTCAGTGAAATAGTGCCGTCAAGACCGTGTCGACCAGGAGAATCTGGTTGTGTTGCAGGGCAACAGGTGTTGAGACAATGGTTTGAAAAGCACATGCGTAGTGTAAACGAAGGGTGAGCTCAGAGTTGGTGCAGGAAAAGACACACAATAAATTCAGTGGGGGATATCATCGGTCTGTGCAAGATGGTAACACAAACCAATATGTATGGATGAGATGAACCACAGGTTGCTGTGGAGGCGAGCAGGAGATTTCGGAACCTCTGACGATGATCTTTGTGTCGTCCATGGAGACGGGAGAGGTTGCGAAAGGGAGGGTTGCAGATTTTGTTCCCTTATTGAAGAAGGGGAGTAGCGATAGCCCAGGAAAATTATAGACTGGTGAGTCTTACATCAGTGGTTGGTAAACTGATGGAGAAGATCCTGATAGGCAGGATTTATGAACATTTGCAGAGGGTATAATATGATTAGGAATAGTCAGCATGGCTTTGTTAAGGGCAGGTCCTGCCTTACGAGCCTGATTGAATTTTTTGAGGATGTGACTAAGCACATCGAGGAAGGGAGAGCAGTAGATGTAGTGCATATGGATTTTCAGCAAGGCGTTTGATAAGGTACCCCATTGGAGGCTTATGGAGAAGGGAGGAGACATGGGATCCAAGGGAGATTGCAGTGTGGATCCAGAACTGGCTGTCCCACAGAAGTGGTTGTTGAGGGGTCGTATTCTGAGTGGAGGTCGGTGACAAGTGGTGTAACTCAGGGATCTGTACTGGGACCCTTACTATTGTGATTTTTATAAATGACCTTGATGAGGAAGTTGAGGGGTGGGTTAGTAAGTTTGCGGATGACACGAAGGTTGGGGTTGTTGTGGATAGTTCGGAGGGCTGTCAGAGGATACAGATGGATAGAGATAGGATGCAGAGTTGGGTTGAGAAGTGGCAGTTGCCTTTCAATCCAGATACGTCTGAAGTGGTTCATTTTGGTCGGTCAAATATGTTGGCGGAAGGTAGTCTTAATGGTTGGAGACTTGGAAGAGTGTAGTATCAGAGGAGCTTGGGGTCAGAGTCCATAGGACACTCAAAGTGGCGGAGGCATGTTGACTCAGTGATTAAGAAGGCATATGATGTATTGTCCTTCATCAAACGGGGAATTGAATTTAGGAGCCGTGAGGTATTGTTGCAGCTCTATAGGTCACTGGTCATTCCCACTTGGAGTATTGTGCTCAGTTCTGGTCGGCTTGCTACAGGAAAGATGTGGAAGCCATTGAGAGGATGCAAAGGAGATTTACAAGTATCCTGGCTGGGATGCGGAGCATTACTTATGAAAGCAAGTTGAGGGAACTCGGCCTTTTCTCGTTTGAGAGACGGAGGATGAGGGAGACATGATAGAGGGTGTATAAGATGATGAGAGGTGTTGATAGGGTAGATAGTCAGAGGCTTTTCCCCAGGGCTGAACTGGTGGCCACAAGAGGACATATGTTTAAGGTGCTGGGGAGCAGGTAGAGAGGAGATGTCAGGGGTAAGTTTTTCACTCAGCGAGTGGTGAGTGCGTGGAATGACTGCCGGCAACAGTGGGTGGAGGCGGATACGATAGGGTCTTTTAAGATACTGTTGGATAGGTACATGGAGCTGAGTAAAAATAGAGGGCTATGTGTCAGCCTAGTAATTTCTAGGGTAGGGACATGTTCGGCACCGCTTTGTGGGCCGAAGGGCCTGAATTGTGCTGTAATCGTTCTATGTTCTCCTCTAATGCATCAGCTAATGTTTGAATGAATTCCAAACTTTCAATTGTTATTTTTTGATATATGTTCTATAGTTACATCCTTTTGAGCAATATTTTACTGTCAAGCTGCATTTTTGGCATTTTGAAAGAGGCCAACGCCCCGCTATCATTGCTGCCTTGTATCAAACTCGAGTGTCTTGTCATATGCACACGTCCATGTGTGCACGGCGTATTGAAAAACTTACTTGCAGCAACATGACAGGCAGATAGCATCGCATAAGCAGCATGCACGAGAAAGGCATACATTCAATGGGAATTAAACACAATTTTACAACAAAGAACACAATTAGAACAGAAAAAAAAACGTAGTCCAGTTTTGGGGCAAAGTGAAAGTGGGTCGACTAAAATTTGCTGCAACCCTCAGCCGTTCCTCTGGTGAAAGCCAATTCCCGTCTCAGTTGCTGACCATCGCTACTTTGGGGACGGCGAAAAGACTTCGCCTTCTCCTCCAGACCAGATACATACTGGTGTGAGGGCTTTTTACCGGGATGCCTGATTGATGACTCTGGTGCGGTGGAGACATATTTTGGGGTATCCAGCGGATCACTTATACATAAAAGTGTGTTCGTATTCGCATGTGTTTGTTTACAAATTCTTACCATTTCAGAATTTCTCTGAAAACAACAGATATTTACATTATCTTTCTTTCCCAAGGTTCAATTTTCGGTGGTATTCCTGGCAATTCCTGCTTCCTCTGGAGGGTCAGTGCTTCTGCTTATGCTCGTCATCCTTGTGTCCGTTATCGTAGCGAAAAATAAAAGAGGTAATTCGTCCTTCATTCAAGACGTATGATACATATTACTATAATATTATGACAGGGTGCATTTGTGCAATGTGTAATATTATTGTATTTCTCCGCAATTATGCCAGCTCAGATGAACCAGTAAGCAAAAAACTCTCAGCAGGAATGAAAGGGGATTACCTCACAGAACTTTCACGAAATTATTGCAGAAGGCGTATCGGGAATATGCTGTGCTATCTTTTAAAGTTCGGTAAAAAGAAAAAATCATCAATGTTGGGTTACTATTCACGTTGCAATGTTGTGAAATAGAAGGAGCTTAAGAACATGAGAATATAAGAAAAAGGACCAGAAGGTGGCCATCTGGCTCATCGAGCCTGCTCCTCTAATCAATAAGATCATGGCTGATTGGACATTGAGTCACGTCCACCTTCCTGCTATTTCCTCTTAACCAGTAATTCCCCTAACATGCCATAATCTTAACCGTGTCCTGAAATATTTTTAATAGGTTAAGCTCCATTTCTTCCTTAGGCGTAGAACTTCACAGATTCACTACTGTCTGTCAAAAGCGGTTTCTCCTCATCTCTCTGCTAAATCTACTCCCAGTAAAACAGTTAATATTTCAGATAGAAGATCCTTCATTCGGAAAGAGCGAAGGCGGGTTTACCTCGGTAGCTGAGCATGTGTCGGATACCAATGGTGAATCCTATTGAAGACCTATTCAGAAAGTCAGGAGGCATGGAATGCAGGGAAGCCTGGCTGTGTGGATTCAGAATTGGACTCAGTGCTCCAGTTGAAGACTAAAATAACGTAATGCCTTGGTCTAAAAGTACTTTACACCAGAAACGATGCCCAAGGGAGCCATTGGGCCCATCTGCGATTTACCAGCAGAGCAATCCCATTGGCCTAACCCTCCCCACCCCACTCCCCTTGTCGTTAGTTTCCTGTATTAACTCAATTTCGTCATTTAACAAGTGGAACACTTGTTCGGGTTCTTGTGTTCCTTTCAGTGGTAATTTTTAACCAAATTCAATAAGTCTGTCGGAAACATTGAGTGAGGATCCAAAACCCGTTGACATAATCAAAGAGGGTCTCGAAGTCCAGTGCGCTGTTTATGCGTCCGACCTCTCAGTCCTTCCCGAAGTTGCGGAGGTCGTTCCGATTTGCGGAAGACCTCAGACATCCGGGGGGGTCATATTTTCGCCATTATTACGAATAGATTACGGCCGGCACAGTTACGAATACCGCTGGAGGACTTGATCGAGAACACTGTCGTCCACAATCTTTTTTTCATATCAGAAGATCAAATATACAGTTGTGCAGTTATTGAGCATGGAAACAGACCCTTCGGCCGACTCGTCTTAGTTACTATGTGAGCTAGATACATCTGATTTGGTCCGTATCCCTCTGCACAGTTACCATCCATGTACCTATCCAGATGTCACTGAAATATGGTAATTGTACCCGTGCTTACACTTCCTCTGGCAGATCATGCCATGTGCCTACCACCATCTAATGATAAACCTGCCGGGCAGTTCTCCTTTCAATCTTTCGTCTTTTACATTAACCCTTTGTCTTCAAGGTTTTGTTGCCACAATACTGCGGAATAGACCATCCACCTCATCTGTGTCCTTCGTGATTTTATATACCTCAATAAGATCACCCAATGAAGAATGTCCACATTTCTCTCAGAATTTGCTAATCTGTTCCTTCTCTTTTCCCCTACCGCACGAACCGAACGACTCAGCGAAAAAAAGGTGAGAGATCTCATGATGTTCTATAGCAGTACTCTTTATTAATTGTTCCTACGTTTAGTGTATGTACAAACTGCAGCAACATGTAGCTCGCTCGTGGTAGAACGACGTTTAAAACTTAAAAGTAAGGTGTTCTTGTTTATGCTTTGCTATGATATGTTGTGCAGTAGATTATCTCATCATTATTTACATCTTCCACTACATTTTTATTGCCTTGTCGTCGGCCAACAGATCCTATGAAAATGCAATAGTTTAGAATTAAGTGAAGTTAATCTGTAGGGCAAAAGATTTTTATCTTTTTTCCTTCGTAATTCGTTTCGTGAGATAGGAGCATCTCAAACAAGGTCATTGGTATTGGTTTTGGTTTATTATTGTCACTTGCAGCGAGGTACCGTGAAAAACTTGTCTTGCAAATCGATCATACAGGTCAATTCATTACACAGTGCGGTTACATTGGGGCTAGTACAGAATGCATTGATGTAGTACAGGTAAAAACAATAACAACACAGAATAAAGTGTCATAGCTACAGAGAAAGTGCAGTGCAATGAGGTGCAAGGTCACAACAAAGTAGATCGTGAGGTCATAGTCCATCTGATTGTATATGAGTACCGTTCAATAGTCTTATTACACTGGGGTAGAAGCTGTCCTTAAGTCTGGTGGTACGTGCCTTCAGGCTGCTGTATCATCTACCGGAGGGAAGAGGAGACGAAAGAGAATGTGCCGGGTGGGTGGCGTCTTTGATTATGTTGTCTCTTTCACCAAGACAACGAGAGGTAAAGACAGAGTCCAGGGAGGGGAGGCTGGTGTCCGTGAAGTGCTGGGCTGTGCACACAACTCTTTGCAGTTTCTTGCGGTCCTGGGCAGAGCATAATTAATCTCGAGTGGCGATGTCAAATCCACAATCAGAATCAGATGTATTATCACTGTCTTCCGACGTGCAATTTATACATTGAAAAGATGTAATATTACTATAAATTAAAAATACATAAATGGAGAAAAAATGAATATAAGATAGTGGTCATGGGTCCATGGGCAATTCACAAATCTGATGGCGAAGGGGAAGAAGCTGGTTCTATATAGTTGAGTGTGGGTCTTCAGACTCCCGTACCTCCTCCCCGATTATAGCAACGATAAGAGGCACGTCCCGGATTGTGAGGGTCCTAGTGATGGATGACACATTCCTGAGGCACTGCCGCTTGAGGATGTCCTCGATGGTAGGGAGGGTTTCGCCGTGATGGAACTGGCTGAGTCCACAACCCTCTGCAGCCTCTTGATATCCTGTGTATTGGATCCTCTATACCAGGCGGTGATACCAGAATGCTCACCAAGGTACATTTATAGAAATTTGCAAGTCTTTGATGACATGCCAAATCTCCTTAAACTCTTAACGAAGTAGACCCACTGGGGTTCCTTCTTCGTAACTGCATCAATGTGTTGGGCCCAGAATAGATGCTCTGAGATATAGACGCCCAGGAACTTAGAGCTGCTCAACCTTTCCACCGCGGACCCTTCAACGAGGACTGGTACGTGTTCTCCCGACTTCCCCTTCCTGGAGTCCACAATCAATTCATTGGTCTTGCTGACGCCGAGTGTGTGGTTGTTGTTGCGACGCCGCTCTTCCAGCTGATCTATCTCACTTCAGTACTCCTCTTCGTTGCCATCTGAGATTTTATCAACAACAGTAGTGCCATCTGCGAATTTATAAATGCCGGTGGAGCTGTGTTTAGCCAGAGTCATGTGTGTCGAGAGAGTAGTCCAAGACCTAGGTGCTAGGGCTAGTGCAGCGGGGTGTTTTGCAGCAGAGAGAGGCACAAGGGTGCAAGCGACACAGTAGAGAGACACAAATTCATTCGCGAGGGGTTCAGATAATGTGAGTGGCCAAAGTCTTATTCGCAAAGGTTGGGGACCTCCAATCTATAGGGCGTCGTTTTGAAGGGATATGTGAAATACTTAAAAGGGCCTCCATCGTCCTCAGTGGCAGAGAACTGCAAAGATTTACTCCCCACCGAGATAAAGAAAATATGCGCACCGCAACTGTAAATGACCAGCAACTGGTCTTGTAACTATGTCTCTTTTTTTTCGTAACTAGTGCACAAAACTTAGCATAATCATGTCAAACCACATTAGGGTATCACAGTTCTGAAGAGACTCATTCCTCTCCGTCTAAACAACACGGAATATAAACCTAAACTGCCTCGCCAATCTTGATAGGGCAACCCTCTCTACACAAAATGGTCAGCATGAAAAATCTGTGGATTCTTTCACATGGTTAACACAAATTCAAAGGGCACGTGACATAGGAAAAGGCATATCCAACGTAAAAAGTAGCAAGTAAGCCACACGGAAAATTAATCTGAGTATTGCTATATTAATGACTGTTTCCTTTGCTAACGTGTGAATTACAGCCTGACAACTACACCTTAGAAAAGATACTTCTTTCTTTTTCAATCTTTTTATTAGTTTTCAAATTAATACAGATTGATAGATAACAACAATGTTTATACATGTAATACAAAGAGATCAGGATAACAATCATAGCATAGATAATGATAAATTACAATGAAATATTAAGAGAATCTGCAGATCCAACGATCTTTTAGTAAATGGATATAATATAAAAGAAAGAAAATAAAAAGAAGCATTACATGTTTTAAAAAAAACAAATCAATATGAAAAATTGTAAACAATATAAACTAAATTAAACAAAAAAATTCAAAAAAAAAAGCAAACAACAAAAATAAGAGAAAAAAAACTGGGCTAAAATTTCTTAGTAGAAACAAGGCAATATTATGTCGTCAACTCCGTTCCTCCAAGTTGGAAAGTTATTGAAAGGAGATCTACATCATGTGAAAATATTGAATAAATGGACTCCAAATATGTTCACATTTAAGCGAGGGATTGACAGTACCACTCCTATTTTTTCCAAGTTTAAACATGATATAGTTTGAGTAGAAAGCAACTTCAAAGGAACTTTTCAGTACGAGCACTTTTACAATGAGCACATCGGATGCCGATACTTAAACCAATCCAATGCCCTGCTTATTCCTGGTGGCATAGTTCGTGGCCCAGTTCAAACTTCTCTCATTTTTCCAGTGAATGTTCGTGCTGAATTTTACTTCCGCCAGATTCATGTGTGATGCCTTTACATAATATACTGATATACATACAGGATACATCAGGCCATATCATTCAAGTTTCCTGCAATTCATTTAACTGTCACCAACCTTGTCTTGTTAACTCCGTCGAAATCATACATTTTGTACACCTTCACAAAATTCCCACATACCACTGTTATTATTGCACGTAATTTGAAAGGTGAAAACTGGATTTCCATTGTCAGCAGAATAAGGAAAGGTTCATATACCTGTTGCAATATCCCGTCGTATGGTTGTACCTGTTTGCACTATCTTTGCATCTTTAATGGAATCATCCATGTAGTATTTTAGCTGACTGCTGATCTGTTTATACTTCATAACAAAAAACAGTCTTCTGACCGAAACCCAATTATGGCAAACGACACCACAAGATACAGCCGCGCGCGGGAAGACAACGTTCACACACAAAACCTTGCAGCATGGAGAGAAGTTGTCTATCTCTTTTCCTTGCTTTCTTCTTCACTTGCAGAAATCATTCTTCAGTCACATCGTCACCAATTTTCGGAAAGTAGTTCAACGTTTTACATTCTTTGGCGTAAGTTAAATTAAACGAGAACATATTGTTCAAACAAAAACAAATCCGAATCCACATTTTATACAAATGTATATACTCTGAAGCGTGAAGAGAGTTAGTACAGCATTGACCAGTAAAATTGGATAGATAGATAGATAGATAGATAGATAGATAGATAGATAGATAGATAGATAGATAGATAGATAGATAGATAGATAGATAGATAGATAGATAGATAGATAGATAGATAGATAGATAGATAGATAGATAGATAGATAGATAGATAGATAGATAGATAGATAGATAGATAGATAGATAGATAGATAGATAGATAGATAGATAGATAGATAGATAGATAGATAGATAGATAGATAGATAGATAGATAGAGAAAGAGATACCTTATATATAGACATTCTATTTTGACATATATATGCACCAAACATTCATCTATATCCGAAATTATTCTTAGACACTGTATATGAGTGTCTGGCCCATGGTCTTGGAATCCAAATCACACTATCCCGCTACAATTCCTTGCTGCTCACAATTCAGGAATGAACTTGAAGAGTGTTGTGCATTCAGAACACGTTTCAGTTGAAACGATACAGTTGTAAACGTGTACATATTCTGAATTGTCTAGTGGCTATCAGCCAGCAGCTCTGGATACATATGGATAATACAAAGTAAAGGTGCCTCTTTACCATTTCAGGAACGAATCTTTACCTTTGGAAGAAAGCAGCGCACCTTTACCTGTCTGTAAGTTCTTCCTGTTAATTTACATTTACCATAAGCACGTTCTATTATTCTCTTCGTTATTTTGTGCCTGGAGTAATTTTTCTCGCCCTTAATGGACAAACGTCGGCTTAAATGTGCGGCAAGATGAAAGAAACAGAATCGAGTTTATTTCAAGCTTTTTGACTATGCATGAAGAACTTATTGGTTGTAATGGTGCTTTGACACCTGTAGCCTGCCTTCTTTAAATATGTTGTTGTGAACAGGTCTTCATGCAATATTGACATGTGCCATGTGAAAATGATAATGGCAATGGCTATATTGTTCTGGTTTCCGATTGTGCCCCACGGAGAATTTCCATTTTAAACGAAAGAAATACCGAATCCGAAGCCAATAGCGTATGAGAGAAGTTTTGCCATTTATCAAGTGAGCCTTTATTCAGAAGGACGTATATTTAAGCATTATGTCATTCTTCATCTGTCGCTTGCAACCAATGAGCAGACAATTAATTCTAAAGAAGTATAAAAGAAGGTGTGCAAAATCTAACAAAGAGTGTTAAGCAAAAACTATACAGAAATAAGACTTTGTGCATTCGGACGAGGAACAGGCTATGAAATGCACAACAAGACGTGTGATCATTGGTGTAATCTGCAAATGCACAAACGATGTGCAGGGAATTTAAAGTGCATTAATATGAATAAGTAATTGGGTATCCATACAATTTTGCAGACGCAACCGTCAGAAAGAAGCGCAGGACAATCCAGGGAGATGTAAGGCTATTCCAGTAAATTATTTATCTGTCGAACTCGACATCGATCCACCTATATGCCTCTCTGTCTGTCTGAATGTCTATCTGTCTGTCTGCCTGTCTGTCTGCCTGCCTGTCTGTCTGTCTGTCTGTCTGTCTGTCTGTCTGTCTGTCTGTCTGTCCGTCCGTCTGTCTATCTATCTATCTATCTATCTATCTATCTATCTATCTATCTATCTATCTATCTATCTATCTATCTATCTATCTATCTATCTATCTATCTATCTATCTATCTATCTATCTATCTATCTATCTATCTATCTATCTATCTATCTATCTATCTATCTATCTGTCTGTCTGTCTCTCTCGGCCTGAATATTCGGATAATCCTTTCTCTACAGATGCTGCTTGACTCGCTGAATACCTCAACCAGTTACACTTTTTAAAACTATATATATGCACACACAGACACCCGCAGACAAACACATGTATAATCAATCTATCTATCTATCTATCTATCTATCTATCTATCTATCTATCTATCTATCTATCTATCTATCTATCTATCTATCTATCTATCTATCTATCTATCTATCTATCTATCTATCTATCTATCTATCTATCTATCTATCTATCTATCTATCTATCTATCTATCTATCTATCTATCTATCTATCTATCTATCTATCTATCTATCTATCTATCTGTCTGTCTGTCTCTCTCGGCCTGAATATTCGGATAATCCTTTCTCTACAGATGCTGCTTGACTCGCTGAATACCTCAACCAGTTACACTTTTTAAACTATATATATGCACACACACAGACACCCGCAGACAAACACATGTATAATCTATCTATCTATCTATCTATCTATCTATCTATCTATCTATCTATCTATCTATCTATCTATCTATCTATCTATCTATCTATCTATCTATCTATCTATCTATCTATCTATCTATCTATCTATCTATCTATCTATCTATCTATCTATCTATCTATCTATCTATCTATCTATCTATCTATCTATCTATCTATCTATCTATCTTTCAATCGATCGATCGATCATGTCCATTTGTCTGCCCAGCAAACTCCCATACCACATAGTTACCAACTTGTCTGTTTGTGTGCGTACCGACAACAAATAGAGAAGCGCGGAGCTATGATAATGTGCGTTAATGTGTGTGATGAATTTCCACCCAGCTTGAACACCAGTATGACACGGTCGCTCCGCCTGAAGAAAATGCAGACTCGCATGGATTTTGGACGAGGCAGATGTCCCTCTATGCCACCATCAAATAGGCCCAGTTCCTGCCGAGGTTAGCAGATTTCTTAAAGTACCCACCATGCCCTGACGCAGCGGCTCCAACAGAAACGTTGACAATTCCATTTCCCCACAGACGCTGCCCGACCCGCTGCCTTGCTCAAGCAGTTTCTTCTGTTTTGCTCCAGGCCCCAGTAGCTGCAGTGTCTTGTGTCTCCATTGTCCCCATTATGTTCATTACATTTCAATTCGTAGAAGATATCCATGGCCCCAGCGTCGATTACCTCTCAAAATGCCTGTCCAACTAACCGTGTTTATATTTTCTTGACGTTGGAATGCGATCTTGCCTCGCATCGCACTGCGATGGGACAGCGCTTGGTAAAAGGTTGGAGACTCAACCAAGTAAAATTCACCAGGACTTACAAACATTTTCTATGTTTTACGATAATCTTGTCCCATTCTTTATTCATGTTGAATCGTTATATCCCAGTTTTTGTGGAGACACTGGAGGCTGCAGATGCTGCAATCTAGAGCAACAAACGATATGCTGGAGGAACGCAGCGGGTCGGCCAGCATCTGTGGGAGGAAAGGAACTATTGCGCGGTTTCAAGCCGAAGCGTCGACAGTTTCTTTCCTCCCACAGATGCTGTGTGACCCGCTGAGTTCCTCCAGTGCATTGTCAGTTTGTCCCTGTTGTGTGTAGTGCTTTTTTTCTTGCATCAATAACTGGATGGGTCTATGTTATTTATGTTTCGTTGTATTTCGGCAAACGGAGCATAACTGTGGAGTTCACGACTTTCCTGGTGAATGCCAAGAAGCCTGGGACTTTCGTGGCTGCACAGCCCCGGGTCGATGCTTGCACCACTGGGTCATACTTGTGTTAAGGTGCTTTATTTGTGGCATCGCCGAGTGCTTCAAAGCTGGTAATTCCATCTTTCGGAGATACGCCAGTATTTATGTGGAGTGACGCAGCTATTAATGCTGCCTCATCACTACTCCAGCACCCGAGTTAGATCCTGACCCCAACCCCCGGTTCTCCCTAGTGCAGTTTAAGCGGTCGGTGTACGACCCGATGTGTTTCCGTCAGCTGTTCTGGTTTCCTCCCAGATTGCAAAGACGCCCGTTTTGTCGTTTAACTGACCAATCTAAATTGCCCCAGAATGTGTTGATTACTGGTAAAATTGGAGAGGGCGATAGTTGAATGGATATTTAAGATATCTTTGGTAGTCACATGTACATCGAAACACACAGCGAAATGCATCTTTTGTGTAGAGTGTTCTGGGAGCATCCCGCAAGTGTCGCCACGCTTCCAGAGCCAACACAGCACGCCCACAGCTTTCTAACCCGTACGTCTTTGGAATGTGGGAGGAAACCGGAGCACCCGGAGGAAACCCACGCAGACACAGGGAGAATGTATAAACTGCTTACAAACAGCGGCTGAAATGGAACCCGAGTTGCTGACATTGTAATGGCGTTAGGCTAACCGCTTCCCCACCTTGCTTGCCCAAAAAGACGGACCGCTGGCCCGTAAAACGGGATTTGTGCAACTTGGTGTTTGGTGTTTGGCGCACACTCGGTGGACTACACAGTCTGTCTCTGTGCTGCATAATTATCTGACGTATGCTGTCGATTCCATGCGGGTGAAACCTGAAATGGGATTCATTGCCTCGGGGATTTCATTTGAAACTGAGGTTGAGGTGAAGAAAGGTAAATTTCAATTTGATTGATCTTATTATTTTTCTAATCGTTCGTGTTTTATATATTACGTTTATTCTTTTTTGTTTTAATTGTGCTGATGCTCATTTCAATTTTAATCCATCTACAATTTACAATTTCAATTACATTTACAAACTCTGGCAGCTTTTACCATCTGGAGTCAAGGGGACAGGGTTCCTCAGAGCAGGATTCAAGCATGTGTTTGCCGTTCAGTCGTCGTTGCGGGAATCCAATCAGAAAAAAATGGCACGGCGTCTCCGAATCCGACATGGGACGACAATCTGCTCCAGTTGGACATATATCAACTGATCTGCGCTGTACCGTTTGTATATGTCATTCTCACCAACATTTGCCTCTGCCTTGAAAAGAGTTTCCACACCATCACCTTCACCAAGCTTGCGCTCATCGTAATCAAAATTAATGTGATTTTTTTAATGCAAACGATATATGTTCGCATATTGTGCAAGGAATATTTTACCATCTGCTTATAATAGCCGTCTTTAATATGGTGTATAAATTGAAACATTATAAATTAAACGAAACATAGTTTGTGTTTTTATTCTACTGTCCGTAATACTCACACGTGTAAATGCGTTTCCTCGCAACGTGCACATTTTTCAATTCGGATTAACTAAAAAACAACACGTTAAACCTGAGAACCTTTCATGATGTCACGTGGTCATGAACCGGTGGAACATCGATTTGTTTTCACGAAAACTGATTGGACTAATGTGCAAACTTCACTATGGAATTCCTATTTTATTTCTTTGATGAAACCGAACCCAGATATCTTTTTTTTTCTGAGAATGATGTATGTGCTCAGGCAATTGGATAGTTGGTTAGATTATGGGGAAGCAAATTCGTGTCGTCCAAGTTGTTTTTGGCTCTGAGTAAGAGGAAATTATTTCGTACTGGACGTCCACCATTGCTTTGTATTTTGCATTTGCATTCTCTCATTCCATCTGAAAGCTACTCGTATATCTGCCTCCGCCTAACTCTCAGACAATTCGTTGTACGTCATTCCAAATGAATCGTTGCACACGCTGGTCCCTTCGCCATGTTATTTTGGGCGTTATTACTGTGCAGCAGTTAGCGTAACTCTATTACAGCGCCAGAGACCCGGGTTCAATTCCGGACGCTGTTTTTAATGAGTGTGTATGCTCTCCCCCGTCTGCGTGGGTTTTTCTCCGGGTGCTCCAGTTTTCTCCAACATTCCAAAGACTTGCGGGTTATGAAGTTGTGGGTATGCTATGTTGGCGCTACAAGCGTGGCGACACTTGCGTGCTGCCCATCAGAACACTCTATGCCAAAGATGTATTCACTGTGTGCTTCGATTTACATGTGATTAATATGAAAGATATATTAAGATATTTAATAAAACGAAGCAATATTGCATAGACAGAAGGGTTGTACAAATGGAGTTAGAAAATTCGCAGCTCAACGGAACCGGGCACATTTTTCAAGTGTGGTCTGGAACTCAGAGGGTCAGGCAACATCTATTTGTGGGAAATGGGCAGTCGAAGTTTCGGACCGAGACCCTTCATCTGGACAAAATGATAGAGGGGAGATAGTATAAAAAGGTGTAAGGAAGCGGTGGATCAAGACCCGGCAGGCAATAGGTGGGTGCAGATATGGGGGGGGGGGTGACAGGACGATGGGAAAGAGTTGAGTAGAAATAGCGTCAGAAGCTCCCCCTCTGCCCCATTCTGACTCCCCTCGATCCAACTGGTGCCCATCACCAAATCTCCTCTCCCATCACCCTGTTTCTTTACCCTCCCCACACTTTCTGTCGACTCATCGTGCACGCAGTACTCTCACTGTTTCCCCTCCCCCACTGAACACTCCCCTACCTCCCTCCCTTTATTTAGTGCTCCTTCTCCTGCCCATATTGCATCATATTCAGATCGTTGTCACTTCAACCTATCACCTCCCAGCTTCTGACGCTATTTCCAATCTCCCTTTCCCTATCTGCCAATTACATCACTCCCCTCACTTGGATTCACCTGTCGCCTGCAAGATCTTGCTTCACCCTTGATTTCACCTTTTTATACTGGATGTGTCTCCTCTATTCCAGAAGTAGGTCCTCGACACGAAATCTCGACGGTTCATTTCCCCTCCACAGGTGTCTTCCTGATCCGCTGAGTCCCTCCAGATTTTGTGTCTGGCTCCAGATTCCTGCATCTGCAGACCGTTGTGTATCAGGTGCTGATTGTCTGGAGAGCCTGGTTTTCTCGATTAAAGTCTGGGGTTTTTTCTGGGGTCTCGGGTTTCCTGGAATATCCCAAAGGCATAATTGGTTCACTACTGCTATAAAATGGTCCTCAGCGTGGCTGAATGCAAAGTATACGATAAAAGGGGCATTGGCAAGGAAATCTGCGGAGCTGCAGAGAAGGAAAACGACGTGAATGACGTCAATTTCATGAAGTCAGCAATTCAGTGGACCGAAGTGTGTTCTCCTATGTCCCCCATCCGTATTCTGCAGTATATTTTATTCTGAAGTTCATTCAATCTTAACCGGAAGGTCATCTATTAAATCTTATGTAAACTATCTTTTTTTTTCTGAAAAATGAATCACTTGCTCAGGAATGTATTTGGTTCGAGATGGAGCAGGGACCGAGCGTGGAGCCCAGTCCATTCCCCTCACCTCTTTATATTGGCTATTTCCCTTCTCTCCTTTCAGGTCAAATGGACGGCCTTGATCCGAACGTCAACTGTCCATTTCCTTCCAATGATGCGGCCTGACCTAATGGATTCCTCCGTCAGTTTATTGCTTTTTAAAAAAAAGACTAGCACAGCAAATCTATTTCCACTGCTCTTTCGAACAATGAATTACACATGATTCTGAATAAACGTCCCGACCAAAAAAAATGCCTGTGCTCTGTGAAAACAAAGCACAGGTCCCACACCTGACACAGTGGATCTGTTGGATTAGGAGGAAACGTGCTGCCTCAGAACTTCAGGGACCCGGCCTCCATCATAGAACATACAACATGGAACACTACAGCACAGTACAGGCCCACAATGTTGTGCCTGTAGCGGTTGCTACCGCGGAATAAACAAGACTCTACTCGGAGGATTGCTAAACAAGAACTGGTTTATTTTCCCGCCTTGCGCGGGCCCTTTAATGGAGAATGTTCCCGCCCAAAACAACAAGCAATGACGTAAGTCCTACGTCATCAGGACTTTCCCGCGCGCGGGTTTCTCCCCGTCGCTCGGAACGACGACGCCCGCGCCCATCTTGGGCCTCGTCGCTCCGACGCCGCGCGACCCGACTGCCGAGACGGTGAGTCGCCCACACACACCCCACCCCCCCGGAACCGGCGATACAGTCCCCAAGGTCCGTGAGCTGTGCCAGCTGCCGCTTAGGGGGTCGGCCTCTGCGCCGCGGCGTTGCAACCTCGACAGGCTGTTGCAGATACAAATGGGCGGTTTGAGGCGGTCCGCCTTGAAAACCTGTTCCCTGCTTCCAATGTCCAAAATAAAGGTCGATCCGTTTATTCCGTATGACTCGGAACGGTCCCTCATATGGTCGTTGCAATGGCGCCCGATGTGTGCCCCTGAGAACGAAAACAAACTCACAGTCCCGTAGTTCCCTTGGGCTGGCAGGATGGGGCTTGACCGTGCCGTGAGGTGGGAATCGGGGCCAAGGCGCCGAGCCTCTCGCGCAGTCTTTGTAGAACTGCTGGGGTTGTTCCCCTTGGTCCTGAAGGGCAGGTATGAAATCCCCGTGGACAAATAGTGGCGCCCCGTACACAAGCACAGCTGACGAAGTGCGGAGGTCTTCTTTGGGGCAGTGCGTATGCCAAGCAGGACCCAAGGCAGCTCGTCAACCCAGTTAGGACCCTTCAGGCGGACATTAAGGCTGATTTCAGATGGCAGTGAAAACGTTCCACCAACCCGTTTTATTGAGGATGGTAGGCCGTGGTGGTGTGCAGCTGCGTCCCTAGCAGGATCGCTAATGCAGCCCAGAGACTGGAAGTGAATTGGGTGCCTCTGTCTGAAGCTATGTGGCCATAACACCAAAACGTGAGACCCGAGTTGTGAGCAGCGCCCGGGCGCAGGAATCAGTTGTGATGTCAGTCAGGGGGGGTTGCCTCAGGCCACCTCGTGAACCGGTCCCACGATGGTAAGGAGGTACCGGGCTCCTCTTGAAACCGGCAGAGGGCCCACGAGGTCGACGTTTAAGTGGTCTAACCTCCTACGAGTAGGCTCGAACTGCTGTGGTGGGGACCTTGGTGTGTCGCTGTATTTTTGACGTCTGGCAGTGCGGACAAGTCCTGGCCCACTCACTGACCTGTTTGCGCAGGCCATGCCAGACAAACTTGCTGGTGACCAGTCGGACAGTAGATCTGATGGACGGGTGCGCCAACCCGTGTACCGAGTCAAAAACGCGTCTCCGCCAGGCTGCAGAGACTATAGGGCGGGGCTGACCAGTCGCAACGTCGCAAAGTAGGGTCCGCTGACCTGGACCAACCAAGAAATCTCGGAGCTGCAGACCCGAGACTGCGATTCTGTAGCTGGGCAGTTCGTCGTCGGCTTGCTGTGCGTCAGCTAGGGCCGTGTTGTAGACACCCAAGGATAGGTTGTGGATGGTTGGTCTGGAAATTGCATCAGCTTCGACATTATCCTTTCCGGAGACATGTTGGATGTCAGTTGTGAATTCGGAAATGTAGGATAAATGTCTCTGCTGACGAGCTGACCAGGGATCGGAGGACTTTGGAGAAGGCAAAGGACAGAGGCTTTTGATCGGTGAAAGCGGTGAAAGGCCTGCCTTCTAGAAAGTATCGGAAATGCCGGACCGCCAGATACAGCGCTAGAAGTTCCGATCAAAAGCGCTGTACTTCAGTTCGGGCGGTCTAAGGTGCTTGCTGAAAAATGCCAAGGGTTGCCAGCGGCCTTCGAGTAGCTGTTCCAGTACCCCACCCACCGCGGTGTTGGACGTGTCTACTGTGAGGGCAGTCGGGACGTCAGTCCTGGGGTGTACCAGCATCGTGTGCGTCTGCCAAGGCGTCTTTTGTCTTAACGAAAGCAGCCGCAGCCCTCGTCAGTCCAGGTGATGTCCTTGCCCTTACCAGCCAGCAGCGAGAACAGAGGGCGCATGATACGGGCTGCTGCAGGATGAAACGATGATAAAGGTTGACCATCCAAGGAATTCCTGTAGCCTTTGACTGTGTCGGGGCGGGCAAAATGGCGGATAGCGTCCACCTTGGCGGGTAGGGGTGTTGCCCTGTAGTAATGATGTGGTGTCGTACTCCGTATTTGGGCCTAGAATTTGTAAACGAAGGTGCCAAAATCGATGGGAATTCGGCTAGGAGCTTGGCGAAATCGTCGCCAGAAAGGGAAATGGGAGTCAGGCGCGGGGCTGGTGGGCTGATTTCTCCCATGGGATAGGTCTGGAGATTGCTAGAGTGGACTAACCGCTTCCTTCGCAGGTCAACTAACAGGTTGTGGGCCCGAAGGAAATCGGCTCCTAGGAGTGGTCGGGCGACGGTGGCAAGGGTAAAGGTCCAGGTAAAACGGCTGCCGCCAAATTGTAATTGAAGTGAACGGGTGCCGAGAGACCGTATCGTTGTACCGTTGGCGGCATTGAGTAGAGGACCTGGTGGCCTGTCACGAGTGTTGCGGCCGGTCGGGGGGCAAAATACTGACCTCCCGCTCCAGTATCAACGAGGAAACGGCGTCCAGATTTCTTGTCCTGAACTAAGAGGAGGCTCTGTCGGCGGCCAGCCGCCGTAGCCATCAGCGGCGGCTGGCCCTGGCGTTCCCCTGAAACTTGCTGGGTGGGCGGCATCGGCGGGCCTCCGCACCCCCACCTCTGATGGTAGAAGCCACAGATGGTCACCCGTGTCGTCGTCTGCGTTCCTGGGGCGTGGTTACTCGGTTGCTGGGGCCGGGCGAGGCGGGCGTTGGGCTCGCGGCCTGGTGATGTGACTGACGGACGAACCGCTCTCACGCTTGGCCCTCCACGGAACATCTGCCCGTGCGGCCACCTCACGGGGGTTGCTGAAGTCGGCGTCAGCTAACAACAAGTGGATGTCATCGGGGAGCTGTTCGAGGAAGGCCTGTTCGAACATCAGGCATGGCTTGTGCCCCTCGGCCAATGCCCAGCATCTCATTAATTAGGGCGGATGTGGATCTGTCCCCAGCCCATCCAGATGAAGCAGGCGGGCGGCGCGCTCACGACGGGAGAGGTCGAAGGTTCGAATGAAAAGGTCTTTGAAAGCTGGGTACTTATCTTCCTCCGGAGGCGACTGGATGAAGTCTCCAACCTAGGCGGCTGTCTCCTGGTCCAGAGAGCTAACCACATGGTAGTACTTCGTGGAGTCGGTGATCTTTCCGAAGGTGGAATTTGCGCTTCGGCCTGGTCAAACCAGACGCTGGGCCGAAGTGTCCAAAAGGTGGGCAGCTTGAGGGCCACTGCTTTGGCTGCTGCGCTTTCATCCATTGCGCGGGTCAAAAAGCCGTTTGGACCGTCGGGGTCACCAATGTAGCGGTTGCTACCGCGGAATAAAACAAGACTCTACTCGGAGGATTGCTAAACAAGAACTGGTTTATTTTCCTCGCCTTGCGCGGGCCCTTTAAGGGAGAATGTTCCCGCCCAAAACAACCGGCAATGACGTAAGTCCTACGTCATCAGGACTTGCCCGCGCGAGGGTTCTCACCGTCGCTCGGAAAGACGAGGCCCGCCGCGCGAACCCGGCTGCTGAGCCGGTTCTCCGACTAGACGGTGAGTCGCCACATGCAGACATTTTATCGTAGGTGAAATTCACAATTAAAACTTTGGATAACAGATATCTAAAAACAAAAAAAATCATAGATAGGGATACAAGAAATTATGAAGATTCAGGAATCTGGTGCAACAACAAAAAGTGCTGGAGGGATCTCGGCAGGACAGGCAGTATCTATGGAGGGAAATAAACAGTCGACGTTTCTGTAGCATGCTGTCGAAAAGGATCTCACGGCTATGGAGCGGGTGCAGAAGAGGTTTACCAGGATGCTTCCTGGTTAGAGGGCATGAGCTGAAAGGAATGGTTGGACAACCCACGGTTGTTTTCTCTGGAGGGGCGGGAGGCTGAGGGGAGATGTGATGGACAGTTTATACGCTTATACAGGGCATAGATGAGAGTAGAGATCCGGTACCTTTTCCCCAGGGTTGAAATACCTAATACCAGAGGGCATGCATTTAAACCCCATAACCTTAACCCGGTTTTTTAGCACATGACTGGCGGGTTCCTGGAATGCTTCTGCCTGGGTGGTGGTGGATGCAGGTACAATAGGGCGTTCAAAAGGCTCTGCGATAGACACGTGAATGTGCGGGAAATGGAAGGATATGGACGTTGTGTAGGCAGAAGGGATTTGTTTAGTGGGCATTTGATTACCAATTTAACTAGTTCGGCACTACATTGTGGGCCGAAGGGTCTATTCCTGTGCCGTCCTGCTCTATGTTCTGTGCTGGACACCAGGACAGTCCGATTCCGTGAGAATGGAATGAGTCAACTTTTCAGGTTGGATAACTTTCCTCAGAATTGAAAAGGACACAAAAGGAAGTTTGTTCGGGAGCAGGGAATGGTTGGAAGGTCAGATGTCTCTTATTGGGCGTTTTATCTTAATCTTCCTTTGTCTCTATTTCTGGGAGTGGAACGACGTGACTGATACCTGTGGGGCATGTCGTCCTGCTCTTCATTGGTAACACCTACATTTTTCATTTTTTCTGCGTTCCATTGTCTGTGCTCTCTCCAATTGTTCCAATTCGTTCCGTTTGCACCTCATCCCCACGGTCTCTTCGGTTTTCGCCTAATTAGAGTCAACTCCGCTCCGTGTGGCTTTGCAATCTTCTCTTGTTTTCCATATCAATTCTGCCGAAGCGTCTCCCGATCTGAAACGTATCTGAAACGATCTGAATTATATTTCTTCCCCTTTACCCATGCGGCTTGACTTGTTGAGTGTTTCCACCATTTTATGTTCTTTTTTCAGATCTCGTATGCTGTCTGAACGGAATTGGCACCCTCTCCCTTTGGCCGCCTGGGTCCTCACGTGGTTGGGTTAGTTTCTTCCCTCATGTCCAAATACATTGCTTACGTGTTTTAACTTCTGCACGTTGCACCTTGTGTAGGTTATGTTCAATCATAACAAGAAGAAGGGGAAGTTGGTGTGCATGCGAGAAAGAAATGTTGCAGGCCCTACCAAGGAAAAACACGGAAGAAATTGATTTATGGAATTTTTCTGGGTCGCCGGTATCGACCAGATGGGCTGAATAGCCTCCTCAGTGTCAACATGAGTGTGATATTATATACTGAAAAACACTGATCATAATTGTAAGCAAAATACCCATTACCTACATGTTTCTGATGAAAACAATCAGAATATTCTTGGCAGGAGAGCGGATGGCGACTGGGGGGTGATCCCAGCATTTCCGTGTCTGTCTTTTAATGCAGTCATCTTTGGAAATAAATGTTATCATTCTTTGAAATATTTTAATACGTCCAAATCATCTCTCGGCTTCATTAGGCAAGGGTTATGCGGGGGTGTCCCCTTCTCTCACAATCCCCCTTATACATGTCCCACTGTACACGACATTTTTTAAAATTCGGTCCTTGTTCTTTCCTGATTCATCAGCAGGGATGTTCGCAAACTAAAGGAGGCACTCCACACGAGTTAAAGGTTTAAAAATATCTGAGTGATATACATAAAAATAAGAAAATACAGAAAAGGAAAAGAATGCATCAACGAATCTGATACAATACTGGAGTGCCCGGCAGCCTCTTCTGCAGACTTTTCCATGCCTTGTGTCAGTATTTCCCTCAGCATTGGTTGCGACCCCCAGCCTAATACGAAATTCCCCTTTCTATACCTTTCAAAAACCTCCACCCCCAGGGCTTTACTGTTCAGTCATGGTACCCGTTTGTACCTTCTTTTATCTCGTGACCTTTGGCCTGGGGCGCTCAACTTAAAAAACAGAGATAGCATGTCTTGCAGAAGAACATGTTTTCACAATTATCTAATCTCAACACTGTGTACTCCTGCATGTTCTCAAAACATAACCACATTTCAATCTGACACCATTTTGTCTTACAAACTTCAGTTTGCGTTACACACTCTTGCACATATATTGGAGGAATCGAATACGAGTGCTGGAAAATTTATTTTTTTTACTCTCGTCCATTTTCCTCAGGTCCGGTCCTCATGTACCAGAAATCTAACGCCCACACTATCACTTTGGGCACAGTGCAAACAGCACAAACAGCACAGGGACACGAGTGGACCTGCTGCCACCCATTGCCAGAGACTCATGTACAACCTTGACGGGTGTTTCCTCGTGGGGTTACAACGTTCTCGCTGGTGACCGCACGGTTTTCCTCCAGATGTGCGATGGCTTCATTCCACATCCCTGAGACGTACGGGTCGGTGGCTAAAACTGGCCACTGTAATTTGCCACCACGATGTGGAGGTGAATGGTAGAGTCCGGGTGTTGATGTGATTGTGGGAAAAGAAATCAAAATCATATCATTTTAGGATTGGTGTAAATTGATGGCTGATGATCAGTGAGCCACAGAGACAGCTTCCGTGTTGTATTACTCTGTGATATCCGCTGTGACCCCTAAATCAATGACATCCTTTGACATTCACGTTAATTTTCGACTGAGCTCTCGTAAATGACGTTACATGACCTCATCCGTTGTCTTAACTATGACAAATAGTGCAAATATGAATCACGATCTTTCTCTGTTTCCTCCCTGCTTGGGTTCCTGCCGTGGTTCGGTGACAATCTTTGACCCTGGCATCACGGTGGCAAACGGTCATCCTGGATTCATGCCCACAACCGTTGACTCGTCCCACTCTCCTTCTCACTCTCGACGGCTAGAGATATGGAGTTTTGTACCTCCTTCCGTTGAGAGCTAAGGCACTCAGGCTGTCATGAATATAGTCTGTGGCTGATCTGGAACATATAACATGGAAGAGTACAGCACAGAACAGGCCCATCGACCCACATGCTGTGCAGAGACAGCTAATCCCCTCTCACCTACAAAATGCCCACATCTCTCCATTTTTCTTCTCATTCGTGTCCCCATCGAAGCCCTCTCTAAAATCCCCAATCAATTCTCCAACACTCCACCAGACAACGCATATCAGGCCTCTAACACTGTCAGTGAAAATCGTACCCCTCACATCTGTTCGCAACCGAATCCCGCTCACCTTAAATGCACGTATTAGATAATAATGGGGAAAAAGCTGTTGTCTGTCCACCGTATCTATGCCCCATCATAATTTTATACACTTCCAACACATCATCCCTCAGCCTCCGCCTCTCCAGAGAAAAGAGCCCAAGTTTGTCCAGCCTCTCCTGAGAACACACGCCCTCTAATCCAGGCAGCATCCTGGTAAACCTCCTCTGCACCCTCTCTGAAGCCTCAACATCCATCCGATATTGAGTTGACCAGAATTGAACGCGATACCCTGAATGCGGCCTAACCAGAGTTCTACAGAGATGCATCATTCTTGACAACCTGCGTTTAACACCCTGATTAATGAAAGCAAGCATTCCATAAGCCTTCTTGACCACGCTATCGAACTGTGCAGCCACTTTCAATGAGCACTGTACTTGCACCCCAAGGTCTCTCTGTTCTTCAACACTGTTAAAGTTCTTGCGTCTTAAGAGTGTACTGCCTCTTGATATTAGTTCCTACCAAGGTGCAACATTACATATTTATGCGGGCTAAGCTCCATATGCTATCTATCTGCCCACATCTGCAACTGATCTATCTCACTCTGTATCCGTCGCCAATCTCCGCGATCTCGTCAAAGAGACATTTACTCTTCTCTTTGTTTAGCGTATTCAGGACTGATGCAGGGATTCGACCCCAAACGCCGACAATCCTCTTGCCTCAACAGATACTGTATGTTCTACTGTGTGTCCTTCTGCAGTTTGATTTTTCTTTCCATCCACGTAACTTTCAGCTTGGTTGATTCCCCGTGATGCCTCTGGTCGGCGCTCAAGTTCCGAAAGCCAACTCGTCAGCCGGCCAAAACTGGAGGCATCTCTCCCGCAGATATAGTCGTCTAGACCGCAACGGATGTCTCAGTATTCCAACATCCGGCCAGCGATACAGTGCACGGCATTAAAACCCACCTGCTATAATTTGTATTTAGAAATGAACCACTTAAAATGTTTTCCAATTTCTTGGGTCACACGCTTTGTTTGAACTACAAAACGGGAAAATACTCACCAGCATTCTCTGTGACAGGTACGTAACTCTTTAAAAGATAAATGTTGCAAAGATCTGCTCACTATAGATCAACAAGCGGAAGTCATGCGGCTTGGGAGGTTAATTATCTGCTATATGTTGTCCATGGTGTGTGGGTGAATGGCGGAACCTACCGCGAGTTTTTTTGCGTTAATGAAGAGAATAAAACCTGGGAATTTGTCATTGAAAAACTAAAGTTGGAAAACTCAATGTTTTCTGTAATTGGGTTATGGAGTACCCAGTGCTGTTCCTAGGTTCACCAATTTTAGGTATCCAACCCCTCTGGTGGATATTTTCCCCCGTCCCCCTCTCTCTGTCCTTCCATTCCTCCTGATGTCCCTCCCATTTTCTTCCCTTCTCTCTACGCCCTCGCAACACCCCATCAACGATCTTCATCCTCTACCTCCTTCCCCTTGCTCGCTCCGTCCGCCCCACTACACGCACAGTTTACCCACACATCCCCCGATCCCCACCTCCCCGATATCGGTCGGTTTTCCAACTGGCATTCACCTCTTCCCTCATGATTCTCATTTCTTACTTCCTTTGCTTATCAGTGTCCAACACTGGGAGCGCTCTGTGTTCTGCCTTATCTCCCTCCAGCAGTTGACTCCATTCTTCCCACTCCCCTTCCCCCCACCTTGATCCATCCGTTTCTCTGTCTGCCTGTCTGTCTCTCTCTCCCTCTCTCTGCTTCCATCCATTATTCTCCTGCACTCTGCTGCTAACCTCCTCTGACACCCCCCCCCACCCCGCCGCACGACCTCGTTGTCATCTTTACAACCCCTCCTCAGTAGTCCACCAATCACCTCGGGCTTCTGCCGCACCACTCTGGACTGGCTATCTCGCCTCTCCGCTCGCAGTCCTGATTCAGGGTTTCGGACAATTCATTGCCTCCCGCAGACGCCTGCTGGACCCGTTTCGATTCTCCATCAGATTTCTTTATGATGCATGAGGAATTAGGTGGGATTATACGTAAATTGCCGATGACCACCAATATTGGTTCTGTGGAAAAATGCTGTCTGCGGTTTCGCGATCAAGTGTGAATATGGGCAATCGATGGAAGATGGAAGTTACCTCTGGCAAGGGCTAAGTGGTGCATTTTGGAAGTTATATTTAGAGCATTGACAGACAGCACGCAAGGCAGAATTGAGCAACGTATGGGTACAAGTACGTGGTTCTCTTGAATGTGGCAACACAAAGTGGCGAAGTTGGTCGTTTGTATGCAAGCCTTCATCAGAACGGGGCATTGAGTGCAAGAGTTTCGAACGTCATGTTACAGATGAACAAGATACTGCTGAAGACCGCATCTGGAATGGCATGTGCAGTTCCAGTCGCGTGTACTAAAGGGAACTGTGACTAAGCAGGTGAGGGTGCAGAGAACATTCACGAGCATACTGTCGGGACAGTGGCGGTTTCGCACTAAAGGAAATCGTGACTAATCTGGAATACATGGAATAAAATATTCACGAGGATATTGTCAGGGACAGTGTGGGTTTTCGGTTATAAGGAGAGACGAGAAGGGCTGGTTCTGTTATCCCGAGACCCAATGGAGGCTGAGAGGTGATATGATAAAGCGATTTAATATCATGAGAGAGGCCAAGATAAGGTTAGATGACTCTACTGTCTGTTTCCCGTTGCGGACATGTTTGAAACTAGAGAGGACAGGTTTAGGTGAAGAATGTTTAACGGAGATATAAGGGATAAATTTCCACACGTATCTTGAATGAGCTGCCAGAAGAGGTAACAGCACAAGGGAATTACTAGGGCATAGATGGACGTGGGAGTAATTCACACGTGGATTTGTAGATCTAGGAGAGGTGGTCGACATTGCCACGGCGTGTTTGTTTCTGTGGTGTGCATCTGTAATTTATTTTATTTAATATTTTATTTATAGCGTGGTAACAGACCCCTTCCGGACAAAGAGTCCGCGCCGTCCATTTTAAACCCATGTTAACCTACCCGCACGTGTTTGGAATGTGGGAGGAAACCGGAGCACCCGGAGGAAACCCACGCAGACACGGGGATAACGTACAAACTCCTTACAGACAGCGGCGTGAATCGAACCCCGATCGCTGGCACTGTAATTGCTTCACGCTAACAGCTACGCTACCGTGCCGCCCCCCTGAGACACTCCTTGACTTTAATGAAGTGCAATCTACTTGTTGCAACCCGTCATCGTACAGTAGAAAGGCACTGGGATTCCAAGTATTTCAATAAAATACATTTGATCAACATTTACTTTGTCAGCGAAACTGGAAATTACAAGCTCCAGCAATAAAAGATGATGGCCAGCCGGCGAATTGTTTTCCATGAGGATTCTTCGGGTTTTTTTTCCGACTTGTGGTGGCGCTTTAACCGTATCTGACAACCATGTAATCAAGTTGTAATTAACAGATGAAACATCTATTAATGCATCACATCCTAACTTAAAATAAGTTTAAATAAGGAGTTGCTGATTTGTTGTCAAGGGTTCATCATAATTCTTAACATTTGTGACTTCAGTTCCCGATAAGAGGACATAGAATCGGCCAGTGTAGACTGTAATACTAACGTCAATGCAATGACTTCAAATGAAGCAATTCAGGAAGTATAAAACCTTAGTATCAAACTTTGGTAAGGCCGCTTTTGGAGTGTTGTGTGCAGCTCTGTTCACCTCATTACACGAACGACGTGAAGGCTTTGGATAGGTGCAGAAGAGGTTCTTTTAGCTAATACATTCCAGTACAGGATGTTGCTTGGATTGGAGAGTATTAGCTATAGGGAGAGGTTCAACAAACTTAGATCGTTTTCCATGGAGCTCCCAAGGCTGAGAGGAGACTTGATATAAGTTTATGGAATTGTGAGAGGCGTAGACAGGGTAGATAGTCCATGATTTTTCCCCAGCGTGGAAATATCAAACACATTGTGGTGAGAGGGGGAACGTTTAAAAGAGAAATGCATGGCAACTTTTTACGCAGTGAGTTACAGCTGCTTGGAACGCGCTGCCAGAGAGGTGGCGGAAATAGACACGAGAGTCTTGTTAAAGAGGAATTTATACAGGCATATGAACATGCAAGGAAAGGGGGGATATGGATCATGTTCAGTGAGATAGTATTAGTTTAATTTGGCATCACGGTCAGCACAGGTATCGTAGACCGAAAGTCCTTTTCCTGTGCTGAACTTTTCCATGTTCTATATTCTTAACAAAGGTGATATCACCAATTCATGCAAGCGCGGCATTCCATTAAAACAAGGAAATATAAAGGAAAGGTTGAGCATTGAGCATAAGGGAATAGGGAATTGTGGTAATTTAAGCCTGTCCCAATACGTGATAAGGTTACGCTCCATGTAGGAGAACATCACTTCTCCCAGACCCATCGATTCCTCGGAGACGGTAATTGGATCAGTTTGCCTGTTGAAAAACTTGTAGCATAGTCAATGCTAACTGTTTGGAGTGGCGAAGCATAATAATATACAATGGAAGAAATCCTTAACAGTCCTAAATGGCACATATTTCATGTTGAGATTGCTCTGCTATTTCTGGATCAGGAACGCTGGAATACCCTTTTGCAGTAGATTCTACCGCGATGAACCTGACCATCTCGTTCTACCGACACTGCCCGCGAAGAACTCATCTAATGCAAGACCATTCCTCATTCGCCGTAATAATAATCTTGATCTGTTGAATTTTCTCCCAGAACACGCCTGATGTCTTTGATGCATGCTGACAGGATTGGTTGAAGACAATC